>NC_092171.1:11782895-11810395 GCF_045791955.1 Oncorhynchus clarkii lewisi | reverse complement strand
ACTCACCTTAACATACACACACACACACACACACGACACGCACACCACCACGGCTCTGACACCAGGCCAGGGATTCCCCCTCTCTCTTACCCCCCTCACCTCTTTCTTCCACCTTATCCCTCTCTCACTCCCCCTCACCTCCCCTTACTGCTCTTCCACTGGTTTTACAGAGACCACTGGGGACTGACGATACAGAGTGGGAGAGAGAGAGCGAGGCAGGCAGGCAGAAGGATAGACAGGAAGAGAGCAGAGGCAGAGAGAGCTGGGGAAGGAGGGGGGGGGAGAGAGAGAGCAGAAATGAAGTGGACTGTGTCAGAGCCTCCGAGAGAGCCTCAGTATCTACATAAAAGAGATTAAAGCAGGCCTCCATTCTACAGCTCAATCATATTGTGTTAGCACGCGCTTATCCTCCGCCCGGCCAAATTGAAAGGGAAAGAAAGAAAGAAAGAGTCGCCAAGATAGGGACACAGAATGGGAGAAGCCGGAGCAATTTGGCCGTCCATAAAGGCTTGGTAATGTCGGTAGGGTCTGTCGTGGTGAAAAGGCCGTGTTGGGCCCGGCGTCCATTCATGTCCAGAACACGTCAAGTCAAGTACCACTGCCTGCCTTTGTCTAGCAGATAAGACATGTCGCTCTGGCACGACAGCACCCTTTCTTTTATTTTGTGTTTCACGTCATACAGCGAGAGAACGAGCGAGAGGGTGAGGAAGGGAGAGGAAGAAGACAGGTAAAAGTCCTTTAGAATGCTCTTTCTTATTTTTACTTCTTCAGTCCTTCTTAAATGTTCGCTTTCCTCCTGCCTCCCTATTGAAGTGTGAGACAGGCCCAGCCCCCTACGCAGTGACGGGACATACAGCATAACATAGCGGTAAAGCGAGTGTGTGAATGAGGTAAACCCCTAAATGAGATTCCTCAGTCTGATCATTATAGAGAGTGAAGGCAATTCGCATCTTTAACTCCACACATTGACTTTATATCATTCTTCTTAAAGCCTGCATTTGGTGGAATGCTAGAGTCCCATACATTCACTGGTGTGTGTGCGTTTGTGTGTCATTTTGCACTCCTAATAGCATATCAAATGTTCGCATCAGTATGTAAACGAGACAAAAACAAAACACACACTCACACACTCTCATAAAGAAACCCAGCCTGATCCTATTAGAACAGACACCAATGGTTAGAGGGTGTGTGTAGCGGCATGGCGCGGGGGGTTGGCGAGATGAGAAGCGGAGTGTCGTTAAGTGTGTCGAGCGACACTCACACACTCGGCCTCCTCGTTATCCGTCTCTCCCTCTCTCTGCGGCAGCCTCCGTAATACTGAGTGATGTTTAAATTAGTTTACAATTTGCCTTCTCCGCGCCTCCGCCTGCTCTTAAGCGTCTGGAGCTCTGAGGTGTCAGCGCGCCTCCTAACCAGCGTAACAAATTGTTGCCTGTACGGCAGACACCTAATGACTCGAAATTAGCTGTGGCGCTAGCCTGACAGTTTGTTACGACTGTTAGCGACAGCGCGGCCGGATCATGAGCCATGAATTGGTTTCAGCTCTCTCCCTCTCTTTTTGCTGTTTTTTTTAGTTCTCTCTCTCTCACTCTCTACGGGAGAGGCCATTTGATTTGATTAAAACAATCACTGTAGCATAGAAAGGCCAGACACAAAAGCGTGCAAGGTAGGCAACTCTAGACAATGGGAAAGGTGGGGGGTAAGGCTCTATGTGTGTGTGTGTGTGTGTGTGTGTGTGTGTGTGTGTGTGTGTGTGTGTGTGTGTGTGTGTGTGTGTGTGTGTGTGTATACCGGGGGGTCAGGAGACCAGTTTGTAAGTGGCTGATAGAGAATGTGGAGGAGGTGTATTTCACTCTGAGAGAAACGACAATCCTATCCACTGTGTGTGAACGCTAGATCACCTCCATGGGGTGGTTTGCGTGTGTGTGTGTGTGTGTGTGTGTGTGTGAGAGAGCGTTAGATCACTTCTCCATGGATGCAGTGAGGTTTTCATCATGATGTGGTGGCAACCCCCTGCCTCCATACACACACACACACACACACACACACACACACACACACACACACACACACACACACACACACACACACACACACACACACACACACACACAGATGAGCTCCATCCTCCTCCATCGAGGCAGGATTGCCTTCCTCCGTCTAATCACGCCATCATCTATCCTCCACCGAGCAATCGCTCCGCACCCAGCGCACACGGAGGAGAGGTGAGCTATCTCCACTCGCTCAGACACACACACACACACACACACACACACACACACACACACACACACACACACACACACACACACACACACACACACACACACACATACACACACACACACACACACACACACACACACACACACACAATTGTCACAGCTCCCCATCCACTGTGTATTCACTGACAGAGGTACTAGTGTATAAACACACACTTATAATGTTTGTGTGTGTGTTTGTGTGTGTGCATATGACTGTGCATATCAATCCCTCCAGGATTTCACATGGGTTTGTTGTGATATTTGCAGGGTAAAATGCTTGATTTTCTGACATTTTGCATGGCACTATGCAATGATTTTGTCCAGCGCGAGAATGCGCTGACGAGGGAAACCTTTGTGGGGGGGGGGGGACTTAGGGCTTGATTGAGCCATGCTGTGCACTAAAAGTGCGGTGATTGGTCGAAATTGCGAGCCCTCATTTTTTTGTACTGCGGTGACGGGTCAGTAATATGCGATGACACTGCGACGACTTGACTGTTTTGTGCAGAAATAGTGATAGATGATCGGTCAAATTTGCTCACATGATACGGAATCCGGGAGGACTACAGTACCTGTCTATCTATGTGTGAGTGTATACCGGTTTGTGTTCATCTTCAAGAGGGAAACAGCTACTGTTGTGACAGCCTCTGTCTACCCCCCCCCCCCCCCCATCCCTCTCATTCCTTCCCAGTTTGTGGCGTTAATCTGACTATGTTCTCTGTAATCTAGGCTAATCTAAGAGTTGCCCTGCCTCTCTACAGCCTCTCACAGCCAAAACCAGTCAACCCATAAAACCCAGATTAGCTATGCGCTCACAGATCTATGCACTCTTACACACACACATCTCAGATTAACAGTAAAATAAGAGTTTTGAGGGAGGGAGGGAGGGAGGGAGGGAGGGACACCACAAAATATAACTCAAAATGAATCCCTCAAATGACAGTCTGGCTGAATCCATGTCGTGTTTCCGTGTTTGCTGTATTTGAACGTAAATGGATGTGTCTCAACATGTCGTGTTGACAAGTGGTCAAATGGGGGTGAGGAGTTCAGGCCGTATGGGTTCAGTGGTCATGAGAGGTGTTGTGATAGGATTTGGTGTAAGGGCAGGGCGAGGGTCTTACCTGGGATGAGCTTCAACCGAACAGACGATGTTGACCGTCTTTGTGTTGGTGTTCTGGTCATTTTGTGTACCAGGGGTACATTTGGTTAAGCGTGTGCGTCAGTGAGGTTTTACCTGGGCGTCAGTGTGTAGGCTCACCTGGGATGTTCTCAGCCCAGGTGATGTTGAATCTGTGTAGACACGTGCTTAGTGCTTAGTGCTTAGTGCTTAGTGCTTAGTGCTTAGTGCTTAGTGTGTGTGTGTGTGTGTGTGTGTGTGTGTGTGTGTGTGTGTGAGTGTGAGTGTGTGTGTGTGTGTGTAAACCCGTACCTGGGATGTGTTTGGCCCAGCCGATGTTGACCACCAGCTCGCGGTCAGCTAGGTCACACAGCGTGGTCAGGGCCTTGATGTCACTGTCGGGGACGGTAGGGTCAGGCATGGCGTAGATCTTCTCAGGCTCGGCCACCAGCAGGTGGGACACGATTTTGTTATCTGCAAGGCAGCCAAAGGGAACTGGGTGACCACCGAGAGAGAACAGAGAGACAGGGTCAAATCAACACACGCTCAAACATGGAGAAAAATCTGATCATTATCACGCTGTTGTGCCGTACGCAATGGACGCGTGTGTGAGTTGATGTTACAATCACAATCATTGTCGTTACACATGTACAATAGTCTACAATAGTTCTTCAACTGGGATTTTTGGCTCCAACATTCTATAAGGATTCTAAATGGTTCTAAATGGTTCTAAAACGGGCCCAGTGGTGGTTCTATATCTGTCCCAGTGGTGGTTCTATAACTGGCCCAGGTTCTGTAACTGGCCCAGTGGTGGTTCTATAACTGGCCCAGGTTCTATAACTGGCCCAGTGGTGTTTCTATAACTGGCCCAGTGGTGTTTCTATAACTGGCCCAGTAGTGGTTCTATAACTGGCCCAGTAGTGGTTCTATAACTGGCCCAGGTTCTATAACTGGCCCAGATTCTATAACTGACCCAGCGGTGGTTCTATAACTGGACCAGGTTCTATAACTGGCCCAGTGGTGGTTCTATAACTGTCCCAGGTTCTATAACTGGCCCAGCGGTGTTTCTATAACTGGCCCAGTGGTGTTTCTATAACTGGCCCAGTAGTGGTTCTATAACTGGCCCAGTAGTGGTTCTATAACTGGCCCAGGTTCTATAACTGGCCCAGATTCTATAACTGACCCAGCGGTGGTTCTATAACTGGACCAGGTTCTATAACTGGCCCAGTGGTGGTTCTATAACTGGCCCAGGTTATATAACTGGCCCAGTAGTGGTTCTATAACTGGCCCAGGTTCTATAACTGGCCCAGATTATATAACTGACCCAGCGGTGGTTCTATAACTGGACCAGGTTCTATAACTGGCCCAGTGGTGGTTCTATAACTGGCCCAGGTTCTATAACTGGCCCAGGTTCTATAACTGGCCAAGGTTCTATAACTGGCCCAGTGGTGGTTCTATAACTGGCCCAGGTTCTATAACTGGCCCAGTGTCATCTAAAGCAAAATACAAAGCTCTGAAAATTCTAGTACATACTGGGGACAGTGGGAATTGGAAAGAAGTGAGCCTAGTTGGTGGATAGACAAGTAGGTGGTGGATACATTGTTTCACACAAAGAAGAAGGCATTGGGAGTGTGCGGGGGAAAGTTAAATACAACCAAAACAATTCCAATGGAATCAAATCTGCAGATGAGCTCGCTACGGACAATTAGTGGCAGTCTCACTCCTGTATTCAAATGAATCTGCTGCTTAATCATGCAGCCAGATGATAGATGACCATGATGAGCTAGTGAACCCAAATACCAGCGAGATAGAGAGAGGAGGGGAGAGGGGGTGCTGGGAGACAGACAGGGGAAGAGAAGAGTGAGAGAGAGGGGTGAGAGAGAGACAGGGAAGAGAGAGACGGAAGCACAAACGAGAGAGCTACTGTAGACACATACAGTAGAGAGAGCAAGAGAAAGAGATGGGCGGAGAGAGAGATAGGAAGAGAGAGAGAGGGGGGGGGGGGGGGTTGTCTGCATATCGACCAGAGCCGCCCCTCACTCCAGGGAGAGAGAGGGAGAGGGCTAGACTAGAGCTCTATCAGTCTGTGGCTAAATCTTATTTAATGTTTCCTTAATTACAATCAATGGCCCCCCATTTCAATCCCCCCAGCCTTTGTTATGTGTGGATAATCAATGTGGACGGCTGGGCTCTGTTAGGGCTAAGGGCTGTGTGGGAGTCTACAACTGTATCAGCTCAATAAGTGTTAACTCAGCTAAAACTATGGAGAGAGGGCTTTGAATGTTTCTTTACTCGGAATATACTCTAACTACAGATATATTTATTGTTGGGACGCTATCCTGACTGTGAACATTGATACTGTCTCGCTTTTTATGTTTTACTTTGGAAATATTGTAGTCAAGAGAAAGACAGACATAGGTCGTGTTCGAGACAGACAGACATAGGTCGTGTTCGAGACAGACAGAGATAGGTAGTGTTCGAGACAGACAGACATAGGTCGTGTTCGAGACAGACAGACATAGGTCGTGTTCGAGACAGACAGAGATAGGTAGTGTTCGAGACAGACAGACATAGGTCGTGTTCGAGACAGACAGAGATAGGTCGTGTTCGAGACAGACAGACATAGGTCGTGTTCGAGACAGACAGAGATAGGTCGTGTTCGAGACAGACAGACATAGGTAGTGTTCGAGACAGACAGACATAGGTCGTGTTCGAGACAGACAGACATAGGTCGTGTTCGAGACAGACAGACATAGGTAGTGTTCGAGACAGACAGACATAGGTCGTGTTCGAGACAGACAGACATAGGTCGTGTTCGAGACAGACAGAGATAGGTAGTGTTCGAGACAGACAGACATAGGTCGTGTTCGAGACAGACAGACATAGGTCGTGTTCGAGACAGACAGACATAGGTAGTGTTCGAGACAGACAGACATAGGTCGTGTTCGAGACAGACAGACATAGGTCGTGTTCGAGACAGACAGAGATAGGTAGTGTTCGAGACAGACAGACATAGGTCGTGTTCGAGACAGACAGACATAGGTCGTGTTCGAGACAGACAGACATAGGTCGTGTTCGAGACAGACAGACATAGGTCGTGTTCGAGACAGACAGACATAGGTCGTGTTCGAGACAGACAGACATAGGTAGTGTTCGAGACAGACAGACATAGGTCGTGTTCGAGACAGACAGAGATAGGTAGTGTTCGAGACAGACAGAGATGGAGGGAGAGTTGGATAAAAACTATAAAAAGAGGAAACTGAGAAAACAGGCAGAGAGAGAGAGAGGTGGTGACGAAGACGGGATAAAGCGGATCGAGGAATGAAGGGATGGATAGAGGTGGTGTAAAGCCTGGGTGCTGGCTGACAGTAGGATCAGGATCAGGGGTGTAAAGCCTGGGTGCTGGCTGACAGTAGGATCAGGAGGATCAGGGGGGTAAAGCCTGGGTGCTGGCTGACAGTAGGATCAGGATCAGGGGGGTAAAGCCTGGGTGCTGGCTGACAGTTGGATCAG
This sequence comes from Oncorhynchus clarkii lewisi, assembly GCF_045791955.1. Taxonomy (NCBI): domain Eukaryota; kingdom Metazoa; phylum Chordata; class Actinopteri; order Salmoniformes; family Salmonidae; genus Oncorhynchus; species Oncorhynchus clarkii. The sequence goes on along the minus strand of NC_092171.1, from coordinate 11,803,504 downwards.
GATCGGGGGTGTAAAGCCTGGTTGCTGGCTGACAGTAGGATCAGGATCAGGGGTGTAAAGCCTGGGTGCTGGCTGACAGTAGAATCAGGATCAGGGGGGTAAAGCTTGGGTGCTGGCTGACAGTAGGATCAGGATCAGGGGGGTAAAGCCTGGGTGCTGGCTGACAGTAGGATCAGGGGGTAAAGCCTGGGTGCTGGCTGACAGTAGGATCAGGATCAGGGGGGTAAAGCCTACGTGCTGGCTGACAGTTGGATCAGGATCAGGGGGTAAAGCCTGGGTGCTGGCTGACAGTAGGATCAGGATCAGGGGTGTAAAGCCTGGGTGCTGGCTGACAGTAGGATCAGGATCAGGGGGGTAAAGCCTGGGTGCTGGCTGACAGTAGGATCAGGATCAGGGGTGTAAAGCCTGGGTGCTGGCTGACAGTAGGATCAGGATCAGGGGGTTAAAGCCTGGGTGTTACTCTAGCAGCCAAATTCCTAATGTGATTTCCCCTCCAATAATTATTCTGATTATTTCTGCAGCTATCATGCAGCACAGCATATTGTGTTCCATGAGAATATTCTAGTATTAACAAAAAGGGCTTAGGGGACAGAGCTGGTAAGCACCATGCGGGGAGAGGAGAGGAGCGGAGAGGAGCATCTATCTGTTTGGCCGACTGCTGACGAGAGAGAGAGAGAGGGGGGGGTAACGCTGGTTTGACGTCTTTGCCAGATTGGATTTAATCCGGATTAGGCCCCTTTCTCTCTCTCTCTCTCTCTCTCTCTCTCTCTCTCTCTCTCTCTCTCTCTCTCTCTCTCTCTCATAAACTCATTTAGTCTCCCTCTCTTTCGTTCTCTCCATCTCTCCTTCAGAAACCCCTCCAAGGTGTGATCTTGTGTATATCTAGCAGTGAGCAACATCTTCTGCAATATCTGTGTATGTGTGTGTGTCTGTGTCTGTGTCTGTGTCTGTCTGTGTATGTGTGTGTGTGTTCTTACATGGCTTTTTGGCAGGCAGGGCCAGTTGAGGGTTGAGGTAAGGGCTGTTCTCAGCGTCTATCCGACGCTTGTACTTCTGTCTGCCCCCACGCACCCTGTCCAGACGCACACCTAGAGACACAGACAGACAGACGGACACAGGTCAGAGATAATAAACATTACCTACATATGTAGTTACAGACACATATCTGAGAGACACAGACAGACAGAGTGTGTGTGTGTGTTGTTTGGTTGTTATTCCAGTGTCCTGTGGCCTTAGTCACCAGTTTATCGAGGCGCTATATCAGTAAACAATTGCCATTCAAATGGCAATTGGCATGGGAAACATGTTTACATTGCCAAAGCCAAGAGAAAGAGATAATAAACACATGTGAAATAAACAATACAAAATTAACAGTATGCTCACAACATTTTTAAAGGAATAGAGACATTTCATATTATGTCTACGTATAGTGTTATAAAATATTCTCCTGAGAACCAGGTCTGCCAACGGCGGCCTTTCTCAATAGCAAGGCTATGCTCACTGAGTCTGTACATGGTCAAAGCGTTCCTTAATTTTGGGTCAGTCACATTTGTCAAGTATTTCTGGCACTGTAGACTCTCTGTTTAGGGCAAAATAGCATTCCAGTTTGCTCTCTCTCTCTCTCTCTCTCTCTCTCTCTCTCTCTCTCTCTCTCTCTCTCTCTCTCTCTCTCTCTCTCTCTCTCTCTCTCTCTCTCTCTCTCTCTCTCTCTCTCTCATCTATCCACCTTGAATTCCTATTTCTCTCTCTCTAGTCTATCCACCTTAAAGACCTATCTCTCTCTGTCTAGTCTATCCACCTTAAAGACCTATCTCTCTCTTTAATTAATTGACACACAAAGGAGCCCTAATTTAATTATGCACAGCTCTCCAGGGATTGGCTGTTTCCGTGGTTACCACTTAAAGGTGGATTGGGAGAGGCCTGTTTTCTGTTGGGGATGAGAGAGGACAGGAGAGGGGGATGAGAGAGGAGAGAGAGCACTGGGTGGAGCAGAGGACCAGAGAGGGATGTGTTGTGGAAGATTCCACACACTGTCAAACCCTCTTCCCCCTAGAGAACTCTCTGCTGTCAGAGACAACGGGCTGAATCTGCAAGTTTCAAAAAGAACCACACACACACACGCACTACTGAACGCACACACACACACACACGTTCCTCTACCTTAGATGAAAAAACACTCAGACTCTCACAAAAAAAAAGACCTTTCTCTTTGGCTGATAAAATAATGTAAAACATACACACACCCGTAGAATTAGGAATTCTACTGAAGCCATGGACTGTTCACTCTGCTACCATCCGGCAAACGGTACCAGAGCACCGGCACTCGGACCAACAGGCTCCGAGACAGCTTCTACACAAAAGCAATAAGACTGCTAAAAAGCCAGACTGTTAAATAGTCAATTAATGGTATCTGAACTATCTGCACTGACTCTATCTTGCACTGACCCTACTACGCAAACTCACTAGACTATACATACATACCATATACACACTGACTAGACTATATATACATATCATATACACACTCACTAGACTATATATACATACCATATACACACTCACTAGACTATATATACATACCATATACACACTGACTAGACTATATATACATACCATATACACACTCGCTAGACTATATATACATACCATATACACACTGACTAGACTATATATACATACCATATACACACTCACTAGACTATATATGCAAACCATATACACACTGACTAGACTATATATACATACCATATACACACTCACTAGACTATACATACATACCATATACACACTCACTAGACTATACATACATACCATATACACACTCACTAGACTATATACACACTCACCAGACTATATATGCAAACCATATACACACTGACTAGACTATATATACATATCATATACACACTCACTAGACTATATATACATACCATATACACACTCACTAGACTATACATACATACCATATACACACTCACTAGACTATATACACACTCACCAGACTATATATACATACCATATACACACTGACTAGACTATACATACATACCATATATACACTCACTAGACTATACATACATACCATATACACACTGACTAGACTATATATACATACCATATACACACTCACTAGACTATATATACATACCATATACACACTCACTAGACTATACATACATACCATATACACACTGACTAGACTATATATACATACCATATACACACTCACTGGACTGTATACACACCATATACACACTCACCAGACTATATATACATACCATATACACACTGACTAGACTATATATACATACCATATACACACTGACTAGACTATATATACATACCATATACACACTCACTAGACTATATATACATACCATATACACACTCACTAGACTATATATACATACCATATACACACTCGCTAGACTATATATACATACCATATATACACTGACTAGACTATACATACATACCATATACACACTCACTAGACTATATATACATACCATATATACACTCACTAGACTATACATACATACCATATACACACTCACTAGACTGTATACACACCATATACAGCGCATTCAGATTGTACTTAGACTCCTTCACTTTTTCCACATTTTTTTAGAATGCAGCCTTATTCTAAAATGGAATAAATATATTTGTTTCCCCATCAATCTACACACAGTGCCCCATAATGACAAAGGGAGGTTTTTAGACATTTTAGCAAATGTATTACAAATAAAAAACAGAAATACCTTATTTACATAATTATTTCAGACCCTTTGCTATGAGCCTCGAAGTTGAGCTCAGGTGAAACCTGTTTCCATAGATCATCCTTGAGATGTTTCTACAACTTGATTGGGGTCCACCTGTGGTAAATTCAATTGATTGGACATGATTTTAAAAAGGCACACACCTGTCTATATAAGGTCCCACAGTTGATAGTGCATGTCAGAGCAAAAACCAAGCAATGAAGTCGAACTAATTGTCCGTAGAGCTCCGAGACAGGATTGTGTCGAGACACAGATCTAGGGAAGTGTACCAAAAGATGTCTGCAGCATTGAAGGTCTCCAAGAACACGGTGGCCTCCATCATTCTTAAATGGAAGAAGTTTGTAACCATCAAGACTCTTCCTAGAGCTGGCCGCCCGGCTAAACCGAGGGAGGTGACCAAGAACCCGATGGTAAATCTGACAGTGCTCCAGATTTCATCTGTGGAGATGGGAGAACCTTCCAGAATGAAACCCACCTATGCAGCACACCACCAATCAGGCCTTTATGGTAGAGTGTCCAGAAGGAAGCACCTCCTCAGTACAAGGTTCTGTCTCTGTGTGTGTGTGTGTGTGTGTGTGTGTGTGTGTGTGTGTGTGTGTGTGTGTGTGTGTGTGTGTGTGTGTATTAGCAGTGTAACCATGGCCTGACTCCTTCCATAGCGTGCAGCGTGTGTGTGTGTGTGTGTCTGTGTGCCGTTTGTGTGTCCAGTATGTGGTCACTGCTGCAGTTCGTTAGCAGTAGAAGCTGTCAACAGCTCTGTGTCAAGGGTCTTGCCATATCCCTGTCCATGCTATAAACCCACCATGCCACTATTGTGACATCTAACTAAGACCATCGTTTATTCTGGGGCGTGTGTGGAGTCTGCACAAAGATCCTATTAAATTATATAGTGCAGTATTCAAATTCAAATCAAATCAAATTTGATGTGTCCCATGCGCCGAATACAACTGGTGTAGACTTTACCGTGACATGCTTGGTGACGAGCCCTTCCCAACGATGCAGAGTTCAAAATAAAATAGTAAAACAAGAGGAATAAAATAAAATTAAATACAGCTTTGAGTCTTCTTGGGTATGACGCATGAAGCTTGGCACACCTGTATTTGGGGAGTTTCTCCCATTCTTCTCTGCAGATCCTCTCAAGCTCTGTCAGGTTGGATGGGGAGCGTCGCTGCACAGCTATTTTCAGGTCTCTCCAGAGATGTTCGATCGGGTTCAAGTCCGGGCTCTGGCTGGGCCACTCAAGGACATTTAGAGACTCGTCACGAAGAGACGCCAGCGTTGTCTTGGCTGTGTGCTTAGGGTCGTTGTCCTGTTGGAAGATGAACCTTCATCCCAGTCTGAGGTCCAGAGAGCTCCGGAGCAGGTTTTCATCAAGGATCTCGATCTACTTTGCTCCGTCTTTCTCTCGATCTTGACTAGTCTCCCAGTCCCTGTCGCTGAAAAACATCCCCACGGCATGATGCTGCTACCACCATGCTTCACCGTAGGGATGGTGACAGGTTTCCTCCAGACGTGACGCTAATTCAATCTTGGTTTCATCAGAACAGAGAATCTTGTTTCTCATGGTCCGAATGTCTTTAGGTGCCTTTTTGTCAAACTCCAAGTGGGCTGTCATGTGCCTTTTACTGATAAAGACAGCACATCTGTTAGCAGGCTACTGCCACAGGGGTTTATAGGCCTTTTATGACACAGATCAGGTTCCTCATACAGGAGACTGGGCCTGACGGGATAACACTGTCTACTTTACTGCATCCCACACACACACACACACACACGCACATGCACACACACACACACGCACGCACGCACGCACGCACGCACGCACGCACACACACACACACACACACACACACACACACACACACACACACACACACACACACACTGTATATATAAATGAATAACATGCTCGTGGAGGCTGGTTTGATAGCCTTCACATGTGGCCAGCTACATGACTGCAACACATGTATAGGTGAGAGAGAGATGGAGATAGAGAGAGAGAGATGGAGATAGAGAGAGAGAGAGAGAGAGAGAAAGAGAGAGAGAGAGAAAGAGGGGGAGAGGGAGAGGGAGAGGGAGAGGGAGAGGGAGAGGGGGGAGTGGGATTGAAGGCGAGAGGGAGGACAAAGGGGAATTGGAGGAGAGGAGAAACATGCAGGAGAGGAGAGGAGAGAAGACCATAGGAGGAGAGACCGAAAGGAAATTCATTTCATGGTGTTATAAATCTGGGCCAGATTACAAGACACTTTAGGCTGGGTTTTTAATTAAGGAAGCAGATAGGTCTATTGTCTGACTGGAGCTTTCTCTGGCCCTGCCTTCTTTTTAAATGATCATCTTCTCCTGGGCCTTTACTAGAATCCCACAGATGACCATAAAGACCTTACAAGACTTGTTGAGGATTTCATAGTTGTGGTGGAATCCCTTCTGGCGTCTTGTGAATTTATAGGTAGTGAGAGGGACGGAAGAGAGGGAGGGAGTACGACGGGGGGGATAGAGGGAGAGGTGAAGAGAGGGAGGGAGGATGACGGGGGGGATAGAGGGAGAGGTAAAAAAAAAAAAAAGGGTGGGGGACTCTTACTCTCACGGTCAGCCAATTAACACAAAGGAGGAGAGGAGGTTGAGAGAAGAGGAGAGGAGAAAAGGAGAGTGGAGATGAGGAGAGAAGGTAGTGTTGTGTGTGTGTGTGTGTGGGAGGGGGGGGGGGGGTAGCATTCTAGGTCGAGGAAGATGAAGAGATTTGACCCTACATGTCCCTTTAGCAGGGTGTGATAAGTGTACTTGCATCCCCCCTGCAATGTTACACCGTTAAATTGCTTAAGGTGTATACACACACACACACACACACACACGGGGCTTTGGGGCTAAGTGCAGTGGCCTTTCATCTAACAAATAAACTCTGTGTCTCAGTGCTCCTAGGCAGGCGACTCCTCAGCTGCTATTTTATCTCTATTTTTTGCATTTGTCTTTACAAGCAGCAAGTCTTCCACCGGTTCTGCCCCTCGGACTGTAAGGCTAGCCACCCTCTCACCAAAACATCATGTAGAGGCAGAGAGAGTGGGAGACTGTGTGTGTGCGTGTGTGCGCGCGTGCGTGAAAGAGAGAGAGAGAAATGAAGCGACACGGAAAGAGTGTAAGTGAAACAGACTAGTCTATGTGATTTTATCTAAGTGTGTGTTGAGAGTCGGCTGACAGAGAGCTTATTTACTGCTGTGGTTTGTCTTAAAACGCTGGGGGAATCATGTCACTGTGTTGTGTGTGTGTTGTGTGTGTGTGTGTGTTGTGTGTGTGTGTTAAAACGCTAGGGGAATTCTGTGACTTAGGGCCTGCATACACACCCAGCATTAATGCCAGGCCTAATAAAGCCTTCTGTCAATGCCCTGTCCCTTTCATCTCTCCTCCCTCCTTTCTATCCCCCTCGACTGCCTTCCCGCTCTTCTCCTCCACTCTCCCTCCTCTCCTCCAGCTTTTCTCTCCCCCTCCCCTGCCTTCGCTCTCCTCCACTCTACCTCCTCTCCTCCCTCCTTTCTCTCCCCCTCCCCTGCCTTCGCTCTCCTCCACTCTACCTCCTCTCCTCCCTCCTTTCTGTTCCCCTCCCCTGCCTTCGCTCTCCTCTGCCTCTCCTCTCCTCCTCCCTCCTTTCTGTTACCCTCCCCTGCCTTCGCTCTCCTCCATTCTACCTCCTCTCCTCCCTCCTTTCTATCCCCATTCAATTCCTTCGCTCTCCTCTACTTTCCCTCCTCTCCTCCCTCCTTTCTGTTACCCTCCCCTGCTTTTCTCCCCTCTCACCTCTTCCCTCTCCCCCCTACCAGTAGGCTGATAAAGCCAACAGTGTCGCTGTGAAATGCACCCCCACTGCTACAAAACAAAGCCCAATCTCCCAACCTTAGCTCTCTCGTGCACACACACGTGCACATGCACACACATAGTGGTCAGTGAGCCACCCCCATGCCTGCATCTAAGGCAGACCTGGCCGGTCGGGAAGGCATCTTAATCAAGCTCAGAGCTAAGCCAAGAGATTAACTACCTTACATCAGGAAATACAGGATATGTGCAGAGAGAGAGAGAGAGAGAGAGAGAGAGAGAGAGAGAGAGAGAGAGAGAGAGAGAGAGAGAGAGAGAGAGAGACATGAAGGCTCCTCCTCTCTTCGCCCTATTCTCTCCGTCCGCTACACTCCCTCTCTCTGTATCATCCTCCTGCTTTCAGGAGTCTGACACGCCCCTGCATGGGGTTTCTCTGTTTTCTCATTCCGACGCTCCGCATTTCTTTTTATTCTCCTCCTCTCCTCTTTTATTCTCTCTCTCCATCCATCCCTTCCATTTTATTGGAGACCCAGTGTGAATTTCTGGCAGGCAGTAGAATTTCTGGCAGGTACGCCCGTGGGTCCTGAGAAGGGCTGAAAAAGGACCCAAACACTCAGAGAGACAGACTGGGGGTCTCAATCACAAATGCTGCAGTTACCAAAACACAAACACAAAAGCCACAAATACACTCACACACATAACCATTCCTGACTAATAGAGCAGAAAAGGGAAGCCCTTCTCTACCCAGCACGGAAAGAGTGCTTATTAAGACATCACTGGATAGAGTGTGTGTGCGTGAGTGTGTCCCTGCATCGTTGTGTTTGTGTAAGGAGAATGGGTGACATTCAGACGCTTCCAACGGCATTATCCACTGAAGATTATTTCCTAGCCTAAACACTGGAACTAATCCCTGAAGCTGGCTCTACAGGTTTCACACACACACACACACACACACACACACACACACACACACACACACACACACACACACACACACACACACACACACACACACACAGAATGCAGTTAGGCCTAGCCTAAAGTTGAATTTGTACAATTTAAATTTCTACGTACTGTAAATGTTCTATAAGAGGCTCCTATATGTATCTATGTTCCTGCTGGACCTAGTGTGTGTGTGTGTGTGTGTGTTTATAATGTTTTACTGTGACATCTTTATTGTCATGCTGTGGATGTTGTATAGGAGGCTCCTATGTGTATGGACACACTGAATTCACTGCTCCTACCCTTGATTTGATAAGAAGTTAAGAATCACTTCATAAACAAGGCCAGCAAATATCTTTCCATCTCTGATACACCACGCACACTTTATTAGTCCCTTCATGAAAATGGTTCGCTCCTACAGACAGTGAGTCACGTGGCCGTGGCTTGCTACATAAAACAGGCAAGGCAGGCAGGCATCGAGGCATTCAGTCACTGTTCGACTGAACGTTAGAATGGGCAAAACGAATGACCTAAGTGTGGTGTGATCGGCGGTGCCAGGCACGCCGGATCCAGTAGCTCAGAAACGGACGTCCTCCTGGGCTTTTTATCCACCCCAGTGTTTAGGGTTTTCCCGAAAATGGTGCGACAAACAAAAGCATCCAGTCGGCAGCAGTCCTCTGGGCGAAAACAGCTTGTTGATGAAAGAGGTCGAAGTAGAATGGCGAGAATGGTGCAAGCTAACAGGCAGATAAATAACGGCTCAGTACAACAGCGGTGTGCTGAAGGGCATGGATGGGCTAGCAGACTGCGACACCGGGTTCCACGACTATCAGCTAAAACCAAGAAGAAGCGTCTCCAGTGGAAAAACATTGCCGGGAACATGACAGCGAGTTCAGTTTACATGAGTGGACTGCGCAGTCCCCAGACCTCAACCCTATAGACCAACTTAAAGATGAGATGGGACGGGCTGTTCGCAGCATGTACCGCCATTCAATCTGTATTAACTTCATGATCGCGTCAGCATTGACTAACATCCCTGGGGAATGTTTCCGACGCCTTGTTGAATACCCCAAATAATTCAGACTGTTCTGGAGGCAAAGGGGCGTCAGACCCGGTACTGGATCGGTACACCAAATAAACTGACCGGTGAGTGAATGTATCCATTCCCAAACCAATAGATTGAAATATTTCCTACAGAAATAGAGAGAGGAAGAGAGAGCTTTATCTATCCTATATTCAGCAGTGCAAGACATGACTGTGTGTGTGTGTGTGTGTGTGTGTGTGTGTGTGTGTGTGTGTGTGTGTGTGTGTGTGTGTGTGTGTGTGTGTGTGTGTGTGTGTGTGTGTGTGTGTGTGATTGTGTGCGTGTGCATGTGAGTGTGTGTGATTGTGTGTGTGTGTGTGTGTGTATGTGTGTGTGTGTGTGTGTGATTGTGTGCGTGTGAGTGTGTGCGTGTGTGTGTGTGGCAACAGAAGGGCTGACAGAACAGGTCCCGAGGGGGGCCATGTCATCAAGCGGTCAAGAGAATCTTAACTCCAGGGGGGCTAGCACACGGGATGGAGGGAGGAGAGAAGAGGTGGAAGAACGAGGCACAGGAGGAGAGATGTATAAACGTCAGCACATAGGTATCATGTATGAAGTGAAATTGGGAACCCTATACTGTACACACAGTATTGCATCTGAATGTGCAAAGACGACACAAGTATTTGAGTGAAGATTTAGTGAGGACCTACCCCTCTTTTTCCCCTCTTGTTAATTTCTGCTCTCTTTCTCTCTTTCTCATACAATCACACACACACACACGCACACACACACACACACACACACACACACACACACACACACACACACACACACACACACACACACACACACACACACACACCACACACACACACACACACACACACACACACACACACACCATAAAGACCCTTCTAACTACCTCATTTATTTTCCACCAAATTAACTTACTCTCACTCCTGATTAATGATTTAATCTAAATGAATCAAATTAAAAATTGAAAATTATATTTCCAAAGCCCACAAAAAGCGGGAAAAGACAAGGGAGAAAGAGACCATTCCCTCTTAACAAATGAGCCTTCATGTAATAAAGGATGACCAGGAGAAGAGGAGGGGGGAGGAGAGGAGGAGAATAGGAGAGGGGGGCAGTAATGAAATGGGCATGGCCAGGTAAAGAGAGGGGGAGGAAGACAGAGAGAGAGAAACGAGAGCGGTAAGGGGAGAGAGAGCGAGAGACAGAGAGAGAGAGAGAGAGAGAGGCTAGAGGGAGGGGGCTGGATGAGAGGGATAATGGATTGGGCAGGTAGAGAGAGTGTGGAGAACAGAAGAAAGGGAAACAAGAAGTGGAGAAGGAGAAGTGGTAGGATGGGGTAAGGAGAGGCAGGAAAGAGAGAGAGGAAGAGAGACAGGGAGGAGGATGGGAAGACGGGCTGAATTCCTCCCAGGGGTTTCCTGATCCAGCCATAATTACAGTGTCACTTCCCCAAACTGCACCTCCTCTCTCACACCTCCATCCTTCTTCTACACTTCCTTTGTCATCCTCCTCTCCTTCTTCTCCCCCATCATCTACTCTTCTAGGCCGTGGCCAGGTAGCCTAGTCACCCACAGGCTTTAGTTTAGCAGGCTAATACAGTCTTGTGGAGCAGTTAGCTTACGCTGTTACTCAGTAAGTGTCAGTAAGTGCCAGAAAGTCACTCAGAGAACAATGTAAATGTCACCCGGGTGAGTGGACCTGAAGATGTGACCAGGGAGAGGAGGAGAGGTGAAGGAGAAGGAGGGAGGGGGTATGTGTGTGTGTTTCCCAAATGCACACCAACAATACGCTTTTAGAACACACAGACATACACAGACACGTACACCGTCTGGCTGGCCCATGTGTTTATGGGTTGTCGATGCTTAGTTGTAGGATGTTCCACACGCACACATACACACATGCACACACACACACACACACACACACACACACACACACACACACACACACACACACACACACACACACACACACACACACACACACACACAGGCACACGTAGGGCTGTCAGATGTCCCGCTACCATAATAGACAGTGTGATGAAGGGGAATCATCCCCAGCGTGGGAATATTGCAGAGGACCGATATTCCGATCCGAACTGATCTGATCACCATGGATTTCACCATGGCCCAACGTCACTGTGTGTGTGGGTGAGTGAGTGTGTTCGGACAATTGATTTGATTTGATTTGAAGGATTGTGTGTCAAGTGCCATTGACACGTTTGAAAGATTACAGAGAAAAAGAGAGAACCGTGAGAAGGATTGATTTCAGATGACCGACAGGAGACTGTTATTTTCTGTGAAAGGCTGACCTGTGTGTGTGTGTGTGTGTGTCACGGCCGTTGCTGGAAGAAGACCAAGGTGCAGCGTGGTGAGCATACATTTATCTTTTTATTTAAAATGTCTCCAACAAAACAACAAACAAAAAACAACCATGAAGCTTACAGGGCTATAGTGCCACAAACAAAGTTAACTACCCACAAAGACAGGAGGGAAAAAGGGCTGCCTAAGTATGGTTCCCAATCAGAGACAACGATAGACAGCTGTCCCTGATTTGAGAACCATACCCGGCCAAAACAAAGAACATAGAATGCCCACCCCACATCACACCCTGACCTAACCAAATAGAGAAATAAAACGGCTCTCTAAGGTCAGGGACAGTGTGTGTGTGTGTGTGTGTGTGTGTGTGTGTGTGTGTGTGTGTGTGTGTGTGTCTGTGTTTGTGTGTGTGTGTGTGTGTGTGTGTGTGTGTGTGTGTGTGTGTGTGTGTGTGTGTGTGTGTGTGTGTGTGTGTGTGTGTGTGTGTGTGTGTGTGTGTGTGTGTGTGTGTGTGTGTGTGAGAGAGAGAGAGAGAGAGAGAGAGAGGCTGAGCAGCAGTCGCAGATATTACGGGCAAACGTATCCCTGTAACTCTAGACCAGAGCAAACTATCCTATACAATAAGACTCTGCATCTTCACCCATCACAGAATGCTGTTAATAAAGGCTGTTACGATAAAACAACTGTCTGATTGTTTTCTTCAAATGCATCTTTAATGGCATCGATAAAGTTACCTATTCAAACCTCCCTGTCACACTCCAGAGAGAGAGAGAGCGAGAGGGAAAGCAGAGAGGAGGGAGGTGGTCTACGAGGCAGGCCAGTCAGTAGTTTTATGGTAATTGAGGTTGTTATGGGGCTGAGGTGTGAACAGGGCTTTTCTTTCTCTGCCTCCCTCTTCCCTTCTCTTTCTCCCTCCTTCTCTCCCTCTCTCCATCCCTCCCTCCCTCTCTATCTTCCCTACCATTGTTGATGCAATAACATAGGCTGGGGGACTGATGGACAGTTAGATAGGTTTAGACAACGGAGCCACACAGAGTGTCTGAGGGGATGAGTTTAGGTGTATAGATAGAATTGGTTTGTGTTAGATAGCCAGTGGATTGTGTTGAAGAGAATGTAACAAAGCCTGAAGACAGACAGGCAGGGGACTCAGAAAGAATGAACCATATCTTAACCTAAATCATTGAAGAAAAAAAATATTGTCTTTAACATTCTACTCTTTTAATTGTTATCATTATGTGACTGGTAAACAATGGGGCATGGAGGAGAGAGAAGGAGAGAAGGAGAGAGAAGGAGAGAAGGAGAGAAGAGAAGAGAAGAGAAAGAGGTGTGTGCCTTCATGGGGAGTGACATGAGCTGAAATGAGGGCCAATTGGGTAGGTGGCTGTGTGTGGCTGTGTGTGTGTCTGATTGTCTGTGTGTGTGTGTGTTTGGGCCTTGCAGCCATTAGATAGCATGGGAGATGGAGGGCCTTCCCTCTGTTTCCATACTCACACTTCAACCAGTGACTAATGGGATGGTGCTGTGCGTGTATGTGTGTGTGTGTGTGTGTGTGTGTGTGTGTGTGTGTGTGTGTGTGTGTGTGTGTGCACGTGTGTGCACGTGTGTGTGCGTGCGTGCGTGTATTAGTGCAGCGAGCGCTGGGGACATAGGTGAGTGACAAGGCCCTGGCCATCACAAATAAACTCTACTGAAGCGACACAGGGTGTCAGTCAGTGCGTGTGCATTTTCTGGTCTGTGTGTGGTACTATCTGAGTGCCCTGATATCAGGCATTGTCAAAAGCAATAGTGTATTGTGTGTGCATGTGGCTGTGTGGACTATAGGAATGTCTCCACCCCACACACAGCCCCAGATGTCCATTAGCAGGGCTCTCATTCGTATCCAGAGACAGACAGTCAGAGACAGATTTAGCTACTTCTCTCCCCTGGGGCCAGACCACGACGCCAGCACTAGTCTGACGCTCTCTCCTCTCTCCTCTCTCTCCTCTCTCCTCTGTCCTCTCTCTCTCTCTCTCTCTCTCTCTCTCTCTCTCTCTCTCTCTCTCTCTCTCTCTCTCTCTGCTCTTCTTCTTTCTCTCTATAACTATCCCTCTCTCTCTCTCCATCTCTCTATCCACCTGTTTCTGGGGCTTTGTTTAGAAAAGAAAGTGATTTGCTGAATCATTGCCGTCTGGGAAGAAATTGATCAGTTATAGGAAAGATATCAGCCGTGGCTCTAAAGGAAGGGCTGGTGTGTGTTTGTGTGTTTAGGAGAAAGGGGGTCTTCTATATTTCTACTGGCCTGTTTAGAGCTAGAATGAATGGTAAATATTGCATTGTGTCATTTTGGAGTCACCTTTATTGTCAATATGAATAGAATATGTTTCTAAACATAATCATGGATGGATCATGAATAATGATGAGTGAGAAGGGTACATAGGCAGAAATATCATACATTAAAAATTCCAACTTCCCCTGTTATTGGTAATGGTGAGAGGTTAGCATGTTTTGGGGGTATGATCTTTGCCTCTGTAACTTTCTCACTCATCATTATTCACGATTCATTCAGGATGATCCTTAGTCATGGTAGCATCCACATTAATGTAGAAGAGTTCAGAAACATTCTATTGTTATTTACAATAAATGTGACTCCAAAATGACACAATACATTATTTACCATACATTTTTGTTGGGCACAAAATAATCGGGCAACACAACCAAAACAAACAGCAAATACATCCAACAAATGTGTAGAGTCACGAGCTTGATGTGGTCATTGCGTGCTAGGAATATGGGGACAAATACTAAACTTTTGACTACTTCAATACACTAGAAGTGTATTAGTCTCAATACTTACGACACCTTCAAAATGGAGGACTAGATTCATAAAGTGCTTTCATTTCTTAATGGTAAAACAGATATATATGAAATTACCTTAAAATAACAAGTGACATTCAGTAATTTTGCCTCATATAAAACATTTGATCTCAAATTCAAAATACTGGAGTATAGAGGAACATTTTTAGCTTCACTGTCCAAATAAATACATAGGGGTGTGTATACTCTTGTTTTGAAACAATGTACATGTAAACAAACCCTGTATAGCCTCTTAACATGGTCAGTCCTTGAATCCATTACTTTGTCTATGAGTTGGAGAGTGGTTACATTTCACTAGGCCCTTCCCTCAGCTTTATACCAAAACAGAGGCTGGGTGGCCGCTTAGTTATTGCTCTAATTAAGGATTCTAGCTTTCAGTGGATTCGAGCGACACAATGTGATTGGATAGTAGACCCAGATCTGACTAGAGTCCTGAGGAATAGGCACACCAGTGTCTGACCAGCTGCACACACACACACACACACACACACACACACACACACACACACACACACACACACACACACACACACACTCTCACGGTCTGCTGCCAAATACGGCCCCACTGCCCCAAGACCTAATGTGTGTGATCGGGTGGAAGGCTTCAGTCTGTGTGTTGCTGAATAGTGTGTGTGGGTTTGTAAGAGAGGGACTGGGTGTGTGAGACACACACACACACACATTGGCTGTGTTTCAAGGTCTATTTCTGAGGCAGTTGGTAGCAGGCTGCAGAGCCTGTAACGGAGAGTAGCTCATACTGGGCTGCTAGTAGACAGGAAACACAAAGTATCTCAGGGAAACAAATACAGCCATAACATCTCTTCTCTCCCTCTCTAGTTTTCCCTACGGTCTGTTGGGACAACACAGCTCTATCAAGGAGTAAAGAGCTACAGAGAACCATCCCCTTCCATCCACCCCCACCAGAGCCACTAAAGCCCCCCTAAGGCCACTGTTAACTGGGGGAGTAGAGGGACCCTTCTACCCCCCTGTACTCCCTAATTGAGGCAGATTGAGGGGGGTAGAGGTGTGTGTCACCTTCTGTCTGGGTGCCAAGGGAGATAGGACGTGTTTGTTAGCCCCACCCCCTGACCTTTCTCTCTGGCTGACGCATCATTATGACCTCATTAAACGCTACCGGACAGCCACCGCCAGAGGGGATATACCATGGGGAGTGTGTGTGTGTGTGTGTGTGTGTGTGTGTGTGTGTGTCTGGGTAGGTAGTTTTACTAGCTGTTATATATGCCACTGATAGGGTAGGTGTGTGTAGCAGAGGTTGTTTGGTAAAACACACACACTGTGGGACTCCAACACCTACCAGCCTCTCCCTCTTCCCTCCCGTCCCACCTGGAAGGAGAGTGGGATAGAGAGAGAGGGGTGCTAGAACGAAGTGATGAAAAGAAGTGAGTTGGTAGATAGTCTGGGTAGCTATTGGTTAACTATTTAACTATCTGGAAGTAAGCATTTCACTGTTAAGCCAAAATCACTCGGAGTGACGCCGTCAATGGCATAACAAGATGTGCGTGCGAGAGTAGCCAGCATCAATTCACATACACTGCGTAGCGTACACTGACGTAATTGTCATTGGTTGTATTTGCTATGTTCGCTATACCTTGTGAATTGTTGTCGTGTGTTCCTTTTGACTCACCTTATATGTCCTACGGGAGCCACCGTACCTGCCTGTGTGAGGAGAGTTGTGAGGAGAGTCGTAGCTAACGCACCCAAGCAGTTTATAAGGAATTTAGCTAGTCTCGCTCTTTCTACATAACAGTATTCCCTACTAGAAATCGGAGATCCTCGCAATTCCCAGCCGTAGCCTGCCTAGGCTATATGCCTGTGATTGAATTTAACACAGGTAGGCATAACGTTATGGTTGTCAAATATGTGTTATTGGACCTGGCAGTTAAACTTATCAACACGAAACAAACTCAGAAGAAAAAGAAACGTGCTCTCACTGTCAATTGTCGTTTATGTGTAAATATGTGTATGAACATAACAAGATTCAACAACTGAGACATAAACTGAACAAGTTCCACAGACATGTGACTAACATAAATTGAATAATGTGTCCCTGAACAAAGGCGGGGTCAAAATCAAAAGTAACAGTCAGTATCTGGTGTGGCCACCAGCTGCATTAAGTACTGCAATGCATCTCCTCCTCATGGACTGCACCAGATTTGCCAGTTCTTGCTGTGAGATGTTACCCCACTCTTCCACCAAGGCACCTGCAAGTTCCCGGACATTTCTGGGGGGAATGGCCCTAGCCCTCACCCTCCGATCCAACAGGTCCCAGACGTGCTCAATGGGATTGAGATCCGGGCTCTTCGCTGGCCATGGCAGAACACTGCCTTCCTGTCTTGCAGGAAATCACGCATAGAACAAGCAGTATGGCTGATGGCATTGTCATGATGGGGGGTCTTGTCAGGACGAGCATGCAGGAAGGGTACCACATGAGGGAGGAGGATGTCTTCCCTGTAACGCACAACGTTGAGATAGCCTGCAACGACAACAAGCTCAGTCCTATGATGCTTTAAAGCACCGCCCCAGACCACGATGGACCATCCACCTCCAAATCGATCCCGCTCCAGAGGCCTCGGTGGAACACCCATCCCTAAGACGATAAACGCGAATCCGACCATCACCCCTGATGAGACATAACCGTGACTCGTCAGTGAAGAGCACTTTTTGTCCTGTCTGGTCCAGCAACATTGGGTTTGTGCCCTTAGGCGACATTGTTGCCAGTGATGTCTGGTGAGGACCTGCCTTACAACAGGTCTACAAGCCCTCAGTCCAGCCTCTCTCCAGCCTATTGCGAACAGTCTGAGCACTGATGGAGGGATTGTGCGTTCCTGGTGTAACTCGGGCAGTTGTTGTTGCCATCCTGTACCTGTCCCACAGGTGTGATGTTCGGATGTACCGATCCTGTGCAGGTGTTGTTACACGTGGTCTGCCACTCCGAGGATGATCAGCTGTCCATCCTGTCTCCCTGTAGCGCTGTCTCACAGTACGGACATTGCAATTTATTGCCCTGGCCACATCTGCAGTCCTCATGCCTCCTTGCAGCATGCCTAAGGCACGTTCTCACAGATGAGCAGGGACCTTGGGCATCTTTCTTTTTGTGTTTTTCAGAGTCAGTAGAAAGCCCTCTTTAGTGTTCTAAGTTTTCATAACTGTGACCTTAATTGCCTACCGTCTGTAAGCTGTTAGTGTCTTAACGACCGTTCCACAGGTGCATGTTCATTAATTGTTTATGGTTCATTGAACAAGCATGGGAAACAGTGTTTAAACCCTTTACAATCAAGATCTGTGAAGTTATTTGGATTTTTACAAATCATCTTTGAAAGACAGGGTCCTGAAAATGGGACATTTATTTTTTTGCTGAGTTTAGCTAGCGAACGTCCGTACATCGTACTGCTCCGTACAGTTGACCTTATTTTAGCGGGCAATAAACGTAATACTTCCAGGTCAACTGTAATATGAATACCGCTGTAAAACACAATTTCTCCCCTCTCCAGCAAAATCAATGACGAGACCTTCACGCTGCCCGTCTCTGCATGATTGAAGGCAATTGAGCTCCGCAGGGTCTTTTTCAAAATGGCGGAGGGGGAAGGGAAGGCGTGATCGTGAAAGTGGGAGATATGTTGTGTGGGCAAAATGCAAATAAAACACTATAAAGAGTTTATATAATGTCTCGTTACATACCTATTTGAATACCTATTAATCGGGTTTTTAGGGCGGCGCTAAAGTTGTCTTCCAAGGTAAACTGTGGCTGTCGTGGCTTTTGACAGTCACGATGGCTTGCAGTGATGACGCACAAAAAAAGGAGCTATGAATTGAATTAACTATTGATGAACTCACGAGTAATTAACTTTACACTCACCATGGATCATTTCTTGTTTTTAATCAGCGAGAGATGCGCTACCCCTGGTGGAGAGAGGCAGTACGCCACCCAATGTAACGTACAGCGTCAGAGGGGTCCGTTTTATACTATCGGTCCAATACCTTGTCAATCAACGCTTGAGTAGAAACGTAGTCCACAACCCGGATTCTGATGCCAACACAGTCACTACGGTCCCATTAGCCTTCATTCCAGCCTCGTTTAAATGCCGATATCTCCCTTCACTTCAACAGCGCTTCTTTATAAACCACCAGATCTAGTTCTTCAAAATAAACAGTATTCTCTCTTGAGTCTTCACATTTTCCAGCCGTAGCCTAGCTAGGCTAAATTCGAGCGAAATCAACACAGGTAGGCTGCAATTGTTTTCAAATATATAGCCTTGAATGATGAACCTTAGCTTCCACATCCCAATACATGTTATACTACATCTGTATAGCACTTCTGTATGGCACATCTGTATAGCACTTCTGTATGGCACATCTGTATAGCACTTCTGTATGGCACATCTGTATAGCACTTCTGTATGGCACATCTGTATAGCACTTTATAAATATGTTTGATTGAATTTGATTAATAGTCTACCTAGCATAGGGAAAATCATAACAATCCCTGTAATTCCTTTTCCACAAATGACCCACGCCGTTAACCCGGATATTTTCCCAGCAATGCTCCGCGTAGACGCCAGAAAATAGACCTGCTTTCCAATTTGATGCGCTTTGATACAATAGACGTTGCTGATGCTCATGGCCTGTCTGTTTTCTCTCATTCACTCAAAAGAATTCTCCAACGTGAGCACGCTCGTTCACGCGCTTAATAAAAAAAAAGCTTTTCGTTTGAATTGGGCTTTAGTGACTAAGCATGGTTGTATTTGAAATAGAAGAGGGTTGAGTGTACGTGTTCAGTTATAGGGGGTGTACAGGGTGTTGTGCTCACTCTTCTTCAATCCAGTCACGCCCATTTCTTTCTCCTGGCATTTTTCCTCTCTCACTCCTGCGTTCCCATGGGCGTGTGAGTGTGCACTCCTGTGTTCCCATGGGCGTGTGAGTGTACACTCCTGTGTTCCCATGGGCGTGTGAGTGTACACTCCTGTGTTCCCATGGACGTGTGAGTGTGCACTCCTGTGTTCCCATGGGCGTGTGAGTGTGCACTCCTGTGTTCCCATGGGCGTGTGAGTGTACACTCCTGTGTTCCCATGGGCGTGTGAGTGTGCACTCCTGTGTTCCCATGGGCGTGTGAGTGTGCACTCCTGTGTTCCCATGGGCGTGTGAGTGTGCACTCCTGTGTTCCCATGGGCGTGTTAGTGTGCACTCCTGTGTTCCCATGGGCGTGTGAGTGTGTTCCCATGGGCGTGTGAGTGTGCACTCCTGTGTTGTCAGAGTCTAAACTCTCAACTTGTTAGGACAGAACCCTGCCAACACACACACACACACACACACACACACACACACACACACACACACAGTAATTGGACAGCCTTAATTGCCTGGTTATGAATTAGGTGCAACGTATTGGTAGATGTATCCCATCACTGACACCTCTCCTACTCACTCTACCTCCCTCCTTTCCTCCCTCCCTCCGTCCATCCCCCTCTCTCTATGGGCCTAACCAGGACTCTGGGGCGGCATGTGAATTAATTACAGAGAAAATCTAATCTCTTCATCCATACAGAGGAGAGGAGAGGAGAGGAGAGGAGAGGAGAGGAGAGGAGAGGAGAGGAGAGGAGAGGAGAGGACAGGACAGGACAGGACAGGAGAGGAGAGGAGAGGAGAGGAGAGGAGAGGAGAGGAGAGGAGAGGAGAGGAGAGGAGAGGAGAGGAGAGGAGAGGAGAGGAGAGGAGAGAGGGAGAGAAGAGATGGAGAAGGTAGTTTCCACTCCTCCCTCTCCTCTCCTCTCTTGTTCTCTTTCTCCCTCCTCTCCCTTTCTCCTCTACTCTCCTGTGTTAAAGCTGGTTTAGCCGGTGGGT
>NC_092171.1:11767895-11772895 GCF_045791955.1 Oncorhynchus clarkii lewisi | reverse complement strand
ACTGAAGGTTACACCTCCATTCACCATACTTTTACTAGAGGTTACATCTCCATTCACCTTCCTTTTACTAGAGATTACACCTCCATTCACCTTCCTTTTACTAGAGGTTACACCTCCATTCACCTTCCTTTTACTAGAGGTTACACCTCCATTCACCTTCCTTTTACTAGAGGTTACACCTCCATTCAGCTTCCTTTTACTGAAGGTTACACCCCCATTCACCTTCCTTTTACTGAAGGTTACACCTCCATTCACCTTCCTTTTACGGAAAGTTACACCTCCGTTCACCTTCCTTTTACTGAAGGTTACACCTCCATTCACCTTCCTTTTACTGAAGATAACACCTCCATTCACCTCCCTTTTACTGAAGTTTACACCTCATTCACCTTCCTTTTACTGAAGGTTACACCTCCATTCACCTTCATTTTACTGAAGGTTACACCTCATTCACCTTCCTTTTACTAGAGATTACACCTCCATTCATCTTCCTTTTACTAGAGGTTACACCTCCATTCACCTTCCTTTTACTAGAGATTACACCTCCATTCACCTTCCTTTTACTAGAGATTACACCTCCATTCATCTTCCATTTACTAGAGATTACACCTCCATTCATCTTCCTTTTACTAGAGGTTACACATCCATTCACCTTCCTTTTACTAGAGGTTACACCTCCATTCATCTTCCTTTTACTAGAGATTACACCTCCATTCATCTTCCTTTTACTAGAGGTTACACCTCCATTCACCTTCCTTTTACTAGAGATTACACCTCCATTCATCTTCCTTTTACTGAAGGTTACACCCCCATTCACCTTCCTTTTAGTAAAGGTTACACCCCCATTCACCTTCCTTTTACTAGAGGTTACACCTCCATTCACCTTCCTTTTACTAGAGATTACACCTCCATTCATCTTCCGTTTACTGAAGGTTACACCCCCATTCACCTTCCTTTTAGTAAAGGTTACACCCCCATTCACCTTCCTTTTAGTAAAGGTTACACCTCCATTCACCTTCCTTTTAGTAAAGGTTACACCTCCATTCACCTTCCTTTTAGTAAAGGTTACACCTCCATTCACCTTCCTTTTAGTAAAGGTTACACCTCCATTCACCTTCCTTTTAGTAAAGGTTACACCTCCATTCACCTTCCTTTTAGAAAGGTTACACCTCCATTCATCTTCCTATTACTAGAGGTTACACCTCCATTCATCTTCCTATTACTAGAGGTTACATCTCATTCACCTTCCTTTTACAAAAGGTTACACTCCATTCACCTTCCTTTTACTAGAGGTTACACCTCCATTCACCTTCCTTTTAGTAAAGGTTACACCTCCATTCACCTTCCTTTTAGTAAAGGTTACACCTCCATTCACCTTCCTTTTAGTAAAGGTTACACCTCCATTCATCTTCCTATTACTAGAGGTTACACCTCCATTCACCTTCATCTTCCTATTATCTAGAGGTTACACCTTCTTCATCTTCCTATTACCATCTCATTCACCTTCCTTTTACAAAAGGTTACACCTCCATTCACCTTCCTTTTAGTAAACACCTACACCTCCTGTTAGTAAAGGTTACATCTTCCCTTCCTTTTAGTAAAGGTTACACCTCCATTCACCTTCCTTTTAGTAAAGGTTACACCTCCATTCACCTTCCTTTTAGTAAAGGTTACACCCCCATTCACCTTCCTTTTAGTAAAGGTTACACCTCCATTCACCTTCCTTTTAGTAAAGGTTACACCTCCATTCTTCTTCCTTTTAGTAAAGGTTACACCTCCATTCACCTTCCTTTTACTAGAGGTTACACCTCCATTCATCTTCCTTTTACTAGAGGTTACATCTCATTCACCTTCCTTTTACAAAAGGTTACACCTCCATTCACCTTCCTTTTACTAGAGGTTACACCTCCATTCACCTTCATTTTACTGTACCCCCCTCCGAGGCGTACACAAAATAAACAGATGACCCTCTTTCTTTCCCTCTTTTAACCCTCAGCTCTCACCTGTTATTTTCTCTGTCTCTCACACTTCCTGTCTTTTTTCCGGGCTCGCCGAAGCGAGGCGTGGTGAAATCAACAGGAGAGCAGTAGTGGTGTGTGTATGCGTCTGTGTAGGGGTGTTGGTGGGCCACTCTGACATGACAAGGTGTCATTAGAACAGGGCCACTGATTCACTGTTCAGACAACTGCTGGGACAAACATGCAATCATTGTATTAGATGCAGTCGTCGAGGAGGGCTGCCCTACACCTCTCTACTCTCTGTCTCTCCTTTTTGATTTCCCTCCTCTTTTTTTCCTTCACTTTCTCTGTCTGTCATTTTTTCTCTCCGTTATCCTCTGGAGGGAACTGATCTGATGGAGGAGAGAGAGAAGAAGAAGAGGAGAGAGAAGAAGAGGAGAGAGAAGAAGAGGAGGAGCGAAGAAGAGGAGGGGCGAAGAAGAGAGAAGAAGAAGGGGAGAGACGAAGAGGAGGAGCGAAGAAGAGGAGGAGCGAAGAAGAAGAGGAGAGAAGAAGAGGAGGAGAGGCGAAGAGGAGGAGAGAAGAAGAGGAGGAGCGAAGAAGAAGAGGAGAGAAGAAGAAGAGGAGAGACGAAGAGGAGGAGCGAAAAACAGGAGGGGAGAAGAAGAGGAGGAGAGAAGAAGAGGAGGAGCGAAGATGAAGAGGAGGAGAGAAGAAGAGGAGGAGCGAAGATGAAGAGGAGGAGAGAAGAAGAAGAGGAGGTGGAGGGAAGGGGATGGCCACTTGAACATACAGCACGTCTCTATAAGGTAGAATAAGTGCTGACAGAGTAGTCAGGTAGAAACCATTTCATCAGAGCATTGTGTCTCCCGCCACACAGATAAGGAAACAAAGTCCAATAAGCAAAAAAAAAGCTTTCACATTTCTATCTAGATATGGTCAACGCTGGGAAATAAAGACAGCCAATGCATTTACATGTCTATAGTTGGGCTGCGTGAATAGGATGACTTCATCACAATACTCAATTGCTTTTTTTCCCCCTCAAGTCGTTTTTTTTCTCCTCCTCCCTTAAGCTACAATCCGAATCCTGCTGTTTCTTTAGCATCGAGCCACTGTCGGTTTGTTCGTTCTTAACATCGATCGAAGGGAGCACTTTGCTCTTCTGGAGAATTATGGGTAAGAAACACTGGCTTCCTGTTCTGGTGAATTCTGGGTAAAAGGCCACTGGTTCCACGCTGGGCCTGGTGTGTGTATCCTAGTGGGTGGATGATTACAGTTGTTTCTGTCTGAGGAGGAATAAGAAATAACAAGAGCAGAGCCAGTGAATCTAAACTGTCTCCCGGCGAGGCAGGAAGATCAATTGTTATAACATTACAGGCTGGGAAAGTAGTCATTCACTCTGTCGGCTGCAGAATAAACCCACTGATTACATGCAATCAATGTGATAATGGCAAAAACACATTTGGCCAATGGGCCGCACGGCAGTAAAGCCATCTCTTAGAGGCTCACGCTACACTAGACAAGCTAACAGAGGGGACCGTAATAAATGCGACACATACTGTTTAAGCACTAGGTGGGACACGCTAGCCTAGCAGTGGGGACGGTAATGATTGTGACACCCGTCGGAGGCCTGTGGTTCCTAACCTGCATAGATCAAACAAGGATTACCACCAGGGTACTACTCCAGCTGCGGCAACTTAAATGACACTACAGATGTACCATTGTGTTACTACGATAAATGTTTGTTGCCCCTTCCTAGCTATTTTCATCACATCCATTTTTCATAAGAAATGATTTACCTTTTATTTGCAACCAAATATCATTAGGGCGGCATCACTGCAGGTTAATATTATGAATACATAATACCAAATTATGAAGATTTTTTAAGTAATAAATATATCAATTATTTTTGCATGATCATCCCAAAATGTTCCACTAAGAACAATTATAATACCACTTTGTCTGCTTGAAATACACATGTCAATGTGAATGATAGATGTAGATGTTTAGTTATTGCAGCTGAGGTGATGTTGTTGAACATGGGGTGTGTGATGGGAGCAGATATGAGAGAAGCGTGTTCTCGTTCACTTCCGTATAGGAGAGGACAGGCCTGTCGAGGTGGTCCGATCCTCAACAGATATGGCTGTGTGTGTGTGTGTGTGTGTGTGTGTGTGTGTGTGTGTGTGTGTGTTACTGCCTACTCTGTGTGACAGCCCCTGGATCTCTCTCTCTCAGATGAGAATCTTGATGATTTAGGTCATTTTCCTGTAGAGCCAGTACTGTGCTTCAACCATACACTATCTTTATCACGTCAGTGTGTGTGTGTGTGTTGTGTTATCTAGACCAGGTGAAAGCAACACTCAGAGAGAGCAGTGCTGTAAGAGCAGCTCTTAAAAACTCACCGCAACACCATACAAGACAATATGAAATTGAACAATGAAAAATGAAAAATAAACACATAAATATGTGTGTGTGTGTGTGTGTGTGTGTGTGTGTGTGTGTGTGTGTGTGTGTGTGTGTGTGTGTGTGTGTGTGTGTGTGTGTGTGTGTGTGTGTGGATTAGCGGTGTTATCGGGGAGCATTAGGGGTGCAGTAACCCCTCCAAACTTTCACTGACACACAGACCCTCGCTGACATGGCAAATAAGCTTAGCTGTTTTTCAATAAGGAGAAAAACTCCTGAACTACAGGACTCTGATAACGCTCTCATCTCTTTAACTCTCTCTCTCTCTCTCTCTCACACACACACACACATGCACGCACGCACGCACACACACACACACACACACACACACACACACACACACACACACACACACACACACACACACACACACACACACACCCACACACAGATAAGGATAAACCAGGCGTGGGATCAAATGAAATTGCACATAACTATAATAAAATAAGTTTTGAAAAAACTTGTCCGGATTAAAAAACACATTTTATTAAACAGATGGTAAAAGAGGATTTTATTCTCAGAAAATGACAGGGCTAGAAAATGAGAAATGAAAGGAGGAGGGAGGGAGAGGGGGAGAAAAGA
>NC_092171.1:11757895-11762895 GCF_045791955.1 Oncorhynchus clarkii lewisi | reverse complement strand
CCCTCTCTCTACCTCCATCCCCATCTCTACCCCTCCCTCTACCTTCATCCCCCTCTCTACCTCTCTCTACCTTCATCCCCCTCTCTACCTTCATCCCCCTCTCTACCTCCCTCTACCTCTTGTCTATCTCCTCTTCTTCTGCTTCTGTCTCCGTTCCACCTCGCCA
The DNA here is from genome assembly GCF_045791955.1 of Oncorhynchus clarkii lewisi. Taxonomy (NCBI): domain Eukaryota; kingdom Metazoa; phylum Chordata; class Actinopteri; order Salmoniformes; family Salmonidae; genus Oncorhynchus; species Oncorhynchus clarkii. Next base: position 11,762,729 of record NC_092171.1, on the reverse strand, counting down.
CACAAACACAATATCCCTTTTTCATTGCACCTCTTTCTATGTTCTCTCTCCTCTTTTTTCACTGTCATACAAACACTATTTCTTTATTCTCTCCCTCTCTCTTTCCTCTCTCTTTCTCTCTCCCTCCGTCTTCCTCTCTCCCCTCCCTCTTTCTCTGTGGTCACTAACATGCTCGTTGAAGCAGTCAGACACAGCTGCAAAGGAAACAGACAACACCTAACCCTAACCACATTCTAAACACAACCACAACCACTAACCCTAGCCACATTCTAAACACAACCACAACCACTAACCCTAGCCACATTCTAAACACAACCACAACCACTAACCCTAGCCACATTCTAAACACAATCACAACCACTAACCCTAGCCACATTCTAAACACAACCACAACCACTAACCCTAGCCACATTCCAAACACAACCACAACCACTAACCCTAGCCACATTGTAAACACAACCACATTTCGAACACACCCACAGTCACTTTCTTACCACATTATAAGCACTTAAACGTCACATGAATTCTTGTAACAAAGCATATCATCACTGCTAAAACAAATGAAACCAAAACATTTCAAACAAATGAAACCAACACATTGTAAAGATCACAGTGATGAGTAAGCAATAAATGTATATTTTAAATGCCCATTGCCACCCACGGGAAACAAAACAACACAACAACAAACAACCACTAAACAGGAGCAAGCACACTGCTACACAACAACTAGCAACCCATCAAAGTGTCAACACAACTTAGTGTTGCTTCCGTACTGCTTCTAACCTCATCACAGACCCAGGGAGCGTTCATGACGGGGCAATGCACTGAACGTAACAACAACATTCTACAACGTTGTTCCTTTCTGAACGCAGCCCAGACCCTTTATCACTGTAACCTAAACCCACAGAAGGATAACCGCTATGATTCTGAATATCACAGGAGTGTTAGAGCCCAAGTATAGTCGTGCCCCCTACTTTTAAAAAGGCCTGGAGGGATAAGTTGTGCAGTGGCAATACTGATAGTACTACAAACAAAGACATCACTCTCGCACACACACACACGCGCACACACACACACACACACACACACACACACACACACACACACACACACACACACACACACACACACACATGCAGGTATGAAACAAACATATGTACAGTACATACAGGCCTACATGACACACACACACCCACATACTCAAACACACAACACACAACACACATACACAAACAACACATGTTCTCTTAAAAAACAAATAAAGCAACACCTCACGGCACAACGCCTCTCCCCCATGTGACCAATTTGTTGTGTGTATGTAATGACATGTATGTGGAACTGATAGATGCACACACACACACACACACACACACACACACACACACACACACACACACACACACACACACTACCTGTTAATGTTTTTAAATGTATCTCAATGGTGAAGTATTTTGTCTGTAATGTCTTATTCGTTATATATGTCAGACCCCGGTAAGACTAACGGGGATTATCATTTTTTAAATTAAATCACATCAAATTATCTTCACACACAAACTAAGACATTGAGACATAGAAGAAACAGCAGTACTTTGAATTCGCTTTTGATGTGCGAGTGTGTGTGTGTGTGTGTGTGTGCGTGTGCGTGCGTGCGTGTGTGTGTGTGTGTGTGTGTGTGTGTGTGTGTGTGTGTGTGTGTGTACGTGTGTGTGTGTGTGTGTGTGTGTGTGGCGTGTTTCCACTCTTACCTTGGGTTATAAAGTGCATGTGCGTCACGCATGTGAGTGGCGTCGAGGTCGTAGGTCTGTTGCATTCTCCACGCGCTGCCACATTTGCCGTACTTATCTTCACTATTAACCTGGGCCTTTGATAAGTTCATTCTACAACACAGAGAATCACAGGGGGACAGGGGGTCAGATAAGAGGCCAGCAGTCTGGATTGGGGGTTACACAGACACAGTAGGCCTGACATTTCATACACAGACAGTCAGCCTGTACATAACGTAGTATTATCAAACTGGAAGCCTGGAGATTCTAGGGAGTACACAGAAACAGTAGGCCTGACACTTCATACACAGAAATGGCTATAGAGGTGACCTGTGTAGTAAAAAGTCTTCCTGACGCTACCTTGAATCTATAGACCCTATAGAGATGCTACAGACAGAGGGTACAGGCTGTACAATACAGTATTCACGCCATGGGGTCTGATATACGACAACGACAGACAGTGCTTACCGACACTTTGAATGGCCTGCAGCTACGGTAACGTTTACAGACATCTGCGACAGTCCGCACGGACAGCGGAGGCCTTTAAGGTAAATGTTTAACGGCAGTATTTAACGGACAGTGTTACCTGGGAGACGGGTGAGCTGTGTGTGTGTGTGTGTGTGTGTGTGTGTGTGTGTGTGTGTGTGTGTGTGTGTGTGTGTGTGTGTGTGTGTGTGTGTGTGTGTGTGTGTGTGTGTGTGTGTGTGCGTGTGTGTGTGTGTGTCTGTGTGTGTGTGTGTGTGACGTTAACAGAAGCCCTCCTGGACAGTTTTAATACGGTACCGGTATTATCAGTCTCAGGATAAAAAGCAAGGAAAGGGGAGGGACTAATAGCTGTCAATCAAAGCCCGCCTCTGCGTCAGGGAAGGAGCTGTCTCCAGGGTGATAAGGTCACCCCTGGCAAGGGAATCAGAATCATCGTCCCCCCCCCCCCCCCCCCCCCCACAAAAAAAAATGGCAGATAGTCGAGAAGGTTTGACGTCATTTAGGGGAAACTGTGTGTGTGTGTTATTACATTTTCAGGTTCCCTACATTAAAAGAGAGAACACCGGGGAAAGATATTTAAACTAATAATAAGAAAAGCTGTATATTATGAGCTGAAAAATAATAGACAGTCAAACATAGAACGTTATCTCTAGTAATTGAAAATATAAGTCAACATCTTAATTTGGATAATCAAATCAGTGGAATGTGCATAAAATGCTGTTTTCTTTCCACCTCACTTTCCATGTTATTCAGTCAAAATGTTTCCCCTTTATTTAACCAGGTAGGCCCAGTTGAGAACAAGTTCTCATTTACAACTGCGACCTGGCAATATGTACATTTATTTCCAGCAGATAACGGTACTCTGTTGGTGAAATTCAAAATTACATCAATGCATTTAATTGTATATTATAATAAACATATATTATAATTATTATTATTAAGGAAGCAACATAAAACATGAGAGAATGTGATGTTTCCGTAATCTTCTAATTCTGTGTAACATGTTGTGTTGTGTATGCGGCTACCTTTGTGTGTGCACCAATAATTACTGTAATCTTCTAATTCTGTGTAACATGTTGTGTTGTGTATGCGGCTACCTCTGTGTGTGCACCAATAATTACTGTAATCTTCTAATTCTGTGTAACATGTTGTGTTGTGTATGTGGCTACCTCTGTGTGTGCACCAATAATTACTGTAATCTTCTAATTCTGTGTAATATGTTGTGTTGTGTATGCGGCTACCTCTGTGTGTGCACCAATAATTACTGCCAAAACATGGCCCTCTGTCACACACTGGTAAAGACATGTTTACCACACAAACACAGACACACCACTGTTTGTGTGTGTGTGTGTGTGTGTGTGTGTGTGTGTGTGTGTGTGTGTGTGTGTGTGTGTGTGTGTGTGTGTGTGTGTGTGTGTGTGTGTGTGTGTGTGTGTGTGTGTGTGTGTGTGTGTGCGTGTGTGTGTGTGTGTGTGCGTGTGTGTGTGTGTGTGTGTGTGTGTATCTGTGTATCTGTGTCTGCAGGCATGTGTGTACAGTATGCTTGTTTCCATGCCTGGCATGTGTTTGTGGCTCTCCGTGCATGTCCGTGTGTCTATGTGTGTGTACAGGGAGAGAACACTCAGTCCTGATGGGGGTGTGTGCGTGTGTGGGGGGTTGGGTAGGCCGGAAGGCTAGGGCTTAGTGGAAAAAGTCCTGTGTATGTAATGTGTTGCCTTCAGTTCCAGTTGAGAGAACAGGATGAATCGATACTGTGCAGACACGGCCGGCTCCAACACACGGCTATGGTCAAGCCCCAGTTCAGCTCTCTACTGTCGGGGCTCAGATCAATACAGCAGACATCGCGCTACACATTCACTTACATTAGCAAGAAATGCTAAAATACCAGCGGGATTAGCACACCATTTCTTTATTACGTTACGCTTTATGGCGTTATAATCGGATGGAGTGTTAACCCTTATACGTTCATAAAATATGAAGGGTTATTTAGGGAGAAAGGCTATTCCTTTAGAGAGGAGTGGCAAGGGGTTTAGTATGCAACGTATATATATATATATATATATATATATATATATATATATATATATATATATGGCCAAGCAGCAGCGTTAGACAATATCGAAAGCCAACCTATTGCATTTTCTTAAATTGTACTTTTAGGATGAGAATTACACAAATGTCACGAAATAATCAATGCATTTTTTCACTTGAAATATGTGCAATTAAACAATTACTACTATTGGGACTCAAATAAATTCCTTCAAATAAAATATTTGTTTTAGTTAGAATCATGCAAACGCCTAATTCAGCCAACAACAAAAAATTCTAAACCACATTCACACTCCACCATAGGCGCGAGTCAGTTAAACCACTAAAAATGAACAGCACAACGATTCACTCCCACACAAAGACAACAGAACCAGTTGAAGCCAATCCATTCATTCATCCATTCCTTGGTGCTAGATATTGTGAGAAGAGCTCTGAACAGAAGATGTTGTGAAACACAGGGCCCAGTGGAGATACACAGCACTTAGACAGACAGACAGACCTGACAGACACCTATACATAGATACAACACTACCATA
>NC_092171.1:11727895-11752895 GCF_045791955.1 Oncorhynchus clarkii lewisi | reverse complement strand
ACGGTTGCCCCTAGTGGTCAGTTTCCTGAGACAAAAACGGACGTTGAATACGGGTGACCTGGCAGTGCAAACCAGCAGCAGGCCGCCCTATTTGATAAGCAAAACAGACCTAGCACTTAACTCTCTCCCTCTTGTTTCTCTCTCTCTCTCACACACACACACACACACACACACACACACACACACACACACACACACACACACACACACACACACACACACACACACACACAGGCCTGCGCTTAGACAGACCTACTAAATAGTTTACAGTGGCCTGAATTTGCATCAAACCACCACCTTTACTCCAACCACACAGGAAGGACAAAACACGAATAACAATGTATTTGGCTTCTGGAATCTGTGTTATTATGGCAGCATTACTTTGGCCATAGAGGTATGATATGGTGAAAGACCACTTTCCCTAGTGCTGAAAAAAACTACACGCATCACGGAGACGACATGATAAACGATCCCCTGTCAATTCACACTCTCTCTCTTTTTCTAGACGAAGATGTATAAAAAAGAGAGAGGGAGCGACGGGATACTTGAATGACGGAGGAGGGGAATCCACAAGGAGGGGGGCGAGAGGAGCGGAGGGACGGAGAGAGAGAGAAAGACAGAGAGAGAAAGACAGAGAGAGAGGGAGGGGGGGGGGGCGAGAATAGCGGGGGGGGGGGGGAGAAAGACAGAGAGAGAGAGAAAGACAGAGAGACAGAGAGAGAGGGAGAGGGGGGCGGGGGCGAGAGAAGCGGAGGGACGGAGAGAGAGAGAAAGACAGAGAGAGAAAGACAGAGAGAGAGGGAGGGGGGGGGGTGAGTGTAGTGGAGGGGAATTGAATTGAAAGGTGGGAAGGGTTCAGCCTCCGTAGCGACAGCGACATGGGGTGTAATTGCTAATTGCGACGCGTACCTCTGGAATGGCGCGGCCGTTTGTGTGTGTCTCAGCTGGCGTTGTACGTCAGAAGGCTATTTCAGCCAGCGCTTTTATGAGGAAACCAGCCAGGTCGCTCAAGATCCACCTTCGAATTACGACGTCCATCCATGACGTCGGGAGATGCCTTCGATCCAGCCACTAGGGGCAACGGTGAGCAATATTACCATCAAGTATGCTTGGGTATTGCTAGGGTGTTGTGGACGGGGGTGGCGGTGGGGCGTGAACTCTGGCACAGAATTCGGAGACAGCAGCGGAGCAACCCAGGGTGTCCAAAACACCTCCAAATTTGACGTTTGGAGCGACTTTGAAATTTGACGTTCGGGGGAAAGGTGGACAGACATCAGCATCTGAAGTCAAATTGGTCAAACCGTGAGATCTTGTTGACACGCACACACACACACCCCAGTCACACACCCTGATGGATTGAACATAAATCCAATACATTTACAATCACATCATCAAGGCCTCCTCTTTTATCCTTGGCTTTCTGCTCACATTAGTAGCTGAGTGTGTGCGTGTGTGTGTGTGTGTGTATGTCAACGTGTGTGAAATGTAATTTTAAAGTGTGTGTGTGTGTGTGTGCACGTCCACAGACACACGTATTGCTCTCCGTCTCTGAGGGGTGAACGGGTCTGCTCAGGAGGCTCTCTCTTTAAACCACAGTTAATTACCCTCGGAATGTCTCACACCCTGCACAACAGGGGCCGCCACCGCCCCCGTGTGTGTGTTTGTGGAGACAATGGGACAGGGGCCACGGGGTAACACATATGCGTAAAGAACACACCCTATGACACCTTTACACACCATCCTGATCGGGCAGGGGGATAAGCCACAGACACACAGAATCATATGAGCACACACACACACACACACACACACACACATATACACAATCACCGGAGCACAAATTCACAAATAGATGCACACACACACACACACACTCAGTGGGGGACATATTGACATGATTTGACAGATGATTTAAGTAAATGATTTTATAAGGAGATTAAAAGGAATTTAATTTACGCAATCTCCCTTCGATTCCCCTGATCCCTTCCTCCAGTGCTTTCATCTCCTCTACGCAGAGAACAACAGAACGAGAGACGGACAGGAGAAGAAGAAAACTTTTATTCGGGCTGGCTGGTTACATCAGAATGTGGTGGGATCTATAGAAGGAGCAGGCTGTCTCTGAGGCACGGACAGAGTTCTCCATTAGAAACCGTTCATTCAAAAATGATAGACCTATTATTATAGTGGAGGGACTCTAGTGTTCTAGTGGAAGACTTTATTATAATTGTAAAGCTAAAGTGAGAATTTATTTTATACTGTAAATGCAAATATTAATCTTGTGTTTTCAATTTAATTACGGGCATAGACGGTATAATCCAGTCCAATCCCCCTAAAATCTAAACAGGCATATTCAGTTTGGTTCAATTGTTACTAAAAAATACACATCTGTTAAATACACCACATTCGTGCTGGAGAACGCCAAATCAGGAAAGGAGCTCCAACAAAATACCATTTTGCAAGTGCTTAGAATGTATATTATTTAAATGTCCTAAATATAAAATCGGAAAAGAATCATCACATCTGATATGACTGTCCTATCGGCAGAACAGCGAAGCAATGTTGCACACACACAAAAGAACCGGGCGCATTGTCGGTTCTGTTGTGTTTTTGGAAATGTTGCATTCTCTAGCACGAATGGGGTGTGCTTAACATATCAGTCAACATTCCAAACATTGAAAAGACATACTTAAAATAACACCACCTTTTTTTTAAATGAGTCACATTCCAAACATTGAAAATCATACCCTTTATATAGCGCAGCGAGAACATGCATAAGATACCGCATACATCCAATGACATTTTTTTTTAATAACATTTCCATGTGCAATTTAAAAAAAATAAAATCACATGCTCCCACCATTTATCTGCGAAATAGATACACAGTGATATCTAACGGTATATCCAAAGTGTTCTGCAAAACACACAAGCCGTGAAAATACACCTTCGTAGGTTCAGGAATCGGCCCAAGTCTTTTATTAAATCATTCCCCTGTTCTTTCAATCCAAACAATCTACCTTCAACATCCCCGTGACCTCTAGGAATAAACAACAACAACAAGCACATTAAATAAATTCAACTAACTAAGAGGGGAAAACCCTTAATGACATGCAAATGAAATGTATGTTCAGGCATGAAGCGAATATAATTATGATAATCGTCAAAATGGCACTTGTTGTTATTATTATTATCATTATCCATAATATATCAATTAGTATCCCACTCGTCAATTTCGACGTAGGAGGTGAGCGGGGAGCGAGCGGTGAGAGAGGTGAGTAATGACTCTGAGTAAAGCCTGGGTACAGCTGGGACCAAGAGAGGGATTCGGACGGTGTGTTTCTGTATGTGAAGCGACTCTAACCCCGGATCACTAATGGCATTGAGACAGGGGGGAAACCCAGGCTCAAGCCCATCGCTGTAGACAGGAAAAAAGACTGTCTCCTGAATCGTCTGGTCTCCTTCATACTACTCGTCCTTCGCCCTTTCGAAGCTCCTCTAGCTATATCTCAGTCACACCACTGCAATTCACACACTCCTTGCAAATGCTCAAATACACTATACTCTCAAATACAATTCTCAAATATAATAAATCCATAAATACGTCATTTAGAAATAAATAATTGGGTCATTTTACACAAGGTTTCCGAAGACGAGAAGTATATTCCAAAGCTAGGGTTTTACACCCACCCGTATCCACATTATAACACACACACTGTTCAAACACGACCCCACAAACACACACGTACAGAACGTCGGTAGGCATGCAGGTAGAGTGGTTGGGTTGTGTACCTTCGCATTAACATGACCTTTCATTTCTCTCCTATGTAGATTACCAATCTAGCCGTTCTTTCTCTCTATATTAACCTCCGGTCTGTCTGTGTGTGTGTGTTTGTGTGTGTGTGTGTGCGCGTGTGTGTGTGTATGTATATAGTCTGTAAGAAGGCTGGAAAGCGAGGCTCCACTTTAGAAGCGTTATCAGCGTTCAGACACAGTGGGGCAGGGGTCAAGAGTGCCATGGTTTCCTTTAGAAACACTCAAACAAAGTCAACTTGTCCAGCTCTCCTCTCTTCTCGTCACCCTATCTATCGCTCTATTGTTCTCTCTTCATTCTACTCACTTTGCTTAAGGCCAAGTATTAAACAAACAGAGGGAGGAGCGTGCGATTTGGGGAATATTTTTTTCTCCCCAAAACTAGGACTCCCCTTTAATTTACACGCCGCACTTTAGGTAATTCTGTCACCTGGAACTCTCCTCAAATGTATTTGTGAAATGTAATTGAGTAGACAGCTTAACTAAAAACCCTTATTTTAAGGTCTTCTGGCGATGGTCACTGTTCTCTGGGTTGTGTGTCTGTAGACAGAGAGGTACGGGAGTGATGCTCCCGGTCCCTGATTCTGTATTTACATAAAACACTCGACACACACGATCCTCCGCCTGGCTGCTCCACCAGCCAGTTAATCTGCATTTTTAACGCTGTCCTTAACACAAGCCAAAAAGAGCAAAGCGCTGGCTAAAGGAGCAGTGTGTGTGTGTGTGTGTGTGCACGGTGTGTCCGTGCGGAGCGACGCAGCGCACTGTTGTCTCCGATGCCACGGCAGGGCCACATGCTGTGCTGGCCGTCTGAAATCCAAGCTCTCCTGGCATTTAAGAGCGCTTTCTCCTCCTCCTCCTCCCCCTGCCGCTTCTGTCTGTTCCCTCTCCCTCCTGGCCGCCCCCCGCGCCCCCTCTCACTCTGTCGGCTGGCTGACGGACAGCCCTCACACACACTGAACACACTGACCCCACCGAATAAACTAAGACTTAAACATCCCACACCACGCACACACGCTCTATTATACAGTGGATCATCAAGTAGTACGGCTCTCTGTGCTGGGATAGACATGCCAGAGTGTGTGTGTGTGTGTGTGTGTGTGTGAGAGAGAGTGTGTGTGTCCTACTACGGCAGAAATTCAATTCCTCACGCTGAGTGAGAGCTCCTGTCTGTACCGCAGCCCAGCACCAGTAGACAGACGCATACTGTTACACTGTTACACACAGTCAAACAGACACATTTTCACACACTACCTGACAGTGGAAAGCAACCTTGACATTCTACCCGGCCACCTCCGCAGTATCACTCGAAATAACACACACACACACACTCCTACTCTGACAAACGCGAGCACGGCACACACAGACACACACAGGCACACACACACAGTCAAAGGCATTCACAATGACAAGAGGTAAGGAAAGAAGTAGTAAAAAGGTCAAATTTACCTACTCTTGTTCAGAGTGTAGGGAGAAATACTCAGGAAGGGAAAGCTCTATGGAATCCATCTGCACACTGCCACCATAATGTGAGAAAGCCTCCTCTATAAATCAAAGTTTTTTTCTGCTCTCCTCCTCCTCTCCTGTCCTCCTCTCTCTCTTCTCTCTCGCTCCGATATCTCTCTCTCTCTCTCTCCTCTCTCTCTCTCTCTCTCTCTCTCTCTCTCTCTGTTCCTGTCAGAGCACTGCAATCAGGCACAGTGGTCCTCCGTGTGACAAGCCTATAGGCACAGCAGCCAGCTAGTTGGGACCAAAAGCTCCAGCACTCTTCTAATCAAGGACTTAAAGCCACGATTGGAGCTCATTAATATGTAGCAAGGCTTTGCATATGTAGTCCCTCTGGCCCATCCGGGCTGCTCATTGGTGGACGGACGGCCAATGGCAGAGAGGCAAGGCTCGGTCTGCACGCACGGAGAGAGAGAGCGAGCAGCCGAGCAGGTGGAGAGTGGAGGGCAGAGACAAAGAGAGAGAGAGAGAGAGAAAGAGAGAGAGAGAGAGAGAGAGAGGGACGGAGAGAGGGAGGGGGCAGAGGAATAACGAGAGTGAGCGGTGAAGAGCGAGAGAGAGGTGAGGAGAGTGGGATTTAAAGAACCAGTGCATTCTGTCTGTCTGTCTGTCTGTCTGCCTGTCTCTCTCTCTCTCTCTCTCTCTCTCTCTCTCTCTCTCTCTCTCTCTCTCTCTCTCTCTGTCTCCCTCTGTCTCTCAGGGTAGTTGTCATCAGTGGAGAGAAAGGCTCTCAGACCAGGGTGATACCAAACGTTGTGAATGAAGCCCTGTCATGCATATACAGCGTTCCATCTGTTTATTGGCAAAAGTCTGTCGTTCTCTCACAGCCTCTCTTCTTTTCCTTCTCGTCCTTTCTTTCTCCCTGTCTATCTATTGCTGTCTAATACTCTACCCGTCTGTCTGAAAGTGAGAAAATTAGTCAAATTAAAATATTCCTCTGACCGTCATGTGTTCCAACAGCGCTTGCTCACGCTGTGATTTCTGCATATTTGAGCCGGACAGAGTGAGACAGGGTGAAAAGATCAAAGAGGGACATGTATTTTTCAAGTTATTTTAACATTTCACAGTAAAGTACGTGCTGAAAATTCAAGCTTGCCCTCACTCAAGCAATAGGTGGATATGCTGCTATGTTGGATCAATTAGCTTCATAATGGAATTGAATTTCAGTATCTTTCACGCTATCCAAAAGGGAAAATGAAATGAAAAATCCTAAAACCAGCTCAGCAGTAAAAATAGGGATTACATTTCCCAGTCCGAGATTCTGGACGGTCTTTGTTGTGGAATGATTGAGAAATGATCTGGGAACGATTTGAGAATGATTTGGGACATGTTTCCCCGGCTCTGGCTGTGTCCGGGTTGTTTTCCGTGCGCATGTCAGCGGCTCCCCGCCTTCCAACCCCAGCAGGGACTGTATTCCCGGCGCCTCGGAACGACGCAATTCCCACTGCTAGGAAAATCCCGGAGCGCCGGTGTTCCACTAACTATTGTGTTTCACAGATGAGGAGCGGATGTCAATAGTGACCGACTGGCTCTGTGCTCCACACACACTAAGGGGGGGGGGGGGGGGGGTGAACCCTATTTCGTCAAACGTGTATTTCCCTATCTTAAAAAATAAAAATCTCTCTCTCCCCCTGTCCTGTGTCATATACGCTCTCTCCCTTGGATGGATGAGAGGAGGAGGGAGCGGAGGGGTGGAGGGGTGGAGGGGTGGAGGAGCGGAGGGGTGGAGAAGCGGAGGGGTGGAGGGGTAGAGGGGTAGAGGAGCGGAGGGGTGGAGGGGTGGAAAGGGGGGACATACAGATGAAAGGGAAGTGTTATGATTATCAGGTTTGGAGGAACAGAGAGAAAAACTCTCCCCAAACCAATCTGGTCCGTGGCCCCGCTTTGAAGGGTGTGTGTGTGTGCATGTGTGCATTTGAGCACAGACACACACACACACACACAGAACAAAACAAGTGACTGATCTGTCCCGGATCTCACCCTCTATTAATACTTTTCTAATAAAAGATAAATACTGTATTTCAACAAATAAATGGATGTGGTATAAAATCAACATTTCCCTCCCCGATTTTCTCACTGTGTTAATTGATCGTCAACAACGAGCGGCTGTTTGCCTAGAGGTAACTGTGGCATCGTAGGAGGGCCATCCCTTCATCCTTCTATTAATTAAACCATGATCATGTAAGGAAATCGTTATGGGGTGTGAGTTGCGACGGCTATGACACCATACATACACACACACACGCGCGTACACACACACGTACACACACCCGTCTGGCCAGGCGTACCTCTGTTATGATGTATCCTTCAGTCTATATGCATCGACAAAGATGAGTTGGAATCAATGCAGCTTTCTCCTGGCTGTAAACAAATACTTTAGCAGAGATGCACGGCCCTCTCTCTCTCTCTCTCTCTCTCTCTCTCTCTCTGTCTCTCTCTCTCTCTCTCTCTCTGTCTCTCTCTATGTCTCTCTCTCTGTCTCTCTCTCTCTCTCTCTCTCTATCTGTCTGTCTCTCTGTCTGTCTGTCTGTCTCTCTCTCTCTCTCTCTCTCTCTCTCTCTCTCTCTCTCTCTCTCTCTCTCTCACCTGTCTTTCTCTCTCTCTCTCTGTCTCTCTGTCTCTCTCTCTCCATCTCTCTCTCTGTCTCTCTCTCTCTCTCTCTCTGTGTCTCTCTCTCCTCACCTGCAGTAACACCACAATATAGGACCATAAAACCTTTGAAATACTTTGAGAACACTAACACACTAACACACTGCTTGCACTAACACACACATCAGTGTGTGTGTTTAGTGGGAGTTTCTGTTTTTAGGAAAATTAGTTTCCACAGCCTTACCGCTGATAATGACCATCACTGGGTTCAGCTGAACCATCAGACAATTAGAAAAATATAGAAAGCTGTGATACCTTATCGTAATAATCACCCTTTCCCCCCCAAAAAAAAGTATTGAGCTCAACGAAATAGAAAAACGAAGTAACAGAAACACTCATGTTAAAATGAATGACTCTCAAATTGTGTCCCAAACTAAGCCAACGAATCCAAACAAGAGAGTGATCATTTCAATTTCAACCACTATTTAGGAAAAGCCATTCTAATGTATTCATTTAAATTGAATGTTGTTGTTTTTAAGGTATACAGACATTCAATCCCTGCAGCAGCAAAGCAGAGCATTGATTAAAAGATACTAAAGACGGGTTTCAAAGCTGTGCGTTGTGAGTGTGTGAAAGCAGAGTGCTGTGTGTGTGTGTGTGTGTGTGTGTGTGTGTGTGTGTGTGTGTGTGTGTCGGGGCCATTTGAAATGTATTTTAATTGGTGCATCTATAATGGAAATGGGAGGAAGACATGCTAGCACGGCCGCGGTGCAGCTAGACTACAGACAAACAACGTACCTGTGTTCAGTCAAATCCCCCAGGACACACACACACACACACACACACACACACACACACACACACACACACACACACACACACACACACACACACACACACACACACACACACACACACACCAAACAAACAGGCCACACACATCCCAGTACAAACAAACACATTTAGAGGCATAGATACACAACCTCTTCCTGCAACTCTGTACTGTTCTCTGCACGTCTCTCTGTCTAATGTTATAGAGAATGTAAAAATACAACATCAAGTCAAATTCCACTTGTTGTGTTAGGTTTGTAACTTTTTGGAGTACACAGGGATCTCTTCCCGGGAGGGGGGGTTGGAAGTGGATGGTCCAGATGTATTGATTGTGTTCGTGTCTCTCCTTGTTGACAGTGACCCCTTTAGGGCTTCTGAGGTATGTGGAAATGTTTAGGTTCAGAGTAGTAAGCAGTGTGAATTACGATGAAATATAATTTAGTCTCTCCTCTCGTCTCCCCTCCTCTCCTCTCAGTCTCTCCTCCCATCTTCTCCTCTCAGTCTCGCCTCCCATCTTCTCCTCTCAGTCTCTCCTCTTGTCTCCCCTCCTCTCCTCTGTCTCTCCTCTCGTCTCCCCTCCTCTCCTCTCGTCTCCCCTCCTCTCCTCTGTCTCTCCTCTCGTCTCCCCTCCTCTCCTCTCAGTCTCTACTCTCGTCTCCCCTCCTCTCCTCTCAGTCTCTCCTCCCATCTTCTCCTCTCAGTCTCTCCTCCCATCTTCTCCTCTCAGTCTCTCCCCTTCCCTTCCCTCCTCTCCTCTCAGTCTCTCCCCTTCCCTTCCCTCCTCTCCTCTCAGTCTCTCCCCTTCCCTTCCCTCCTCTCTTCTCAGTCTCTCCTCTCGTCTCCCCTCCTCTCCTATCAGTCTCTCCTCTCGTCTCCCCTCCTCTCCTCTCAGTCTCTTCTCTCATCTCCCCGCCTCTCCTCTGTCTCTCCTCTCATCTCCCCTCCTCTCCTCTCAGTCTCTCCTCTCGTCTCCCCTCCTCTCCTCTCAGTCTCTCCTCTCATCACCCCTCCTCTCCTCTCAGTCTCTCCTCTCATCTCCCCTCCTCTCCTCTCAGTCTCTCCTCCCATCTTCTCCTCTCAGTCTCTCCTCTCGTCTCCCCTCGTCTCCTCTCAGTCTCTCCCCTCCCCTCCTCACAGTCTCTCCTCCCCCCTCCTCTCCTCTCAGTCTTTCCCCTCCCCTCATATCCTCTGAGTCTCTCCTCTGCTCTCCCTTCCCCTCCTCTCCTCTCAGTCTCTCCCCTCCCCTCTTCTCCTCTCAGTCTTTCCTCTCCTCTCCCCTCCCCTCTTCTCCTCCCAGTCTCTCCTCTACCCTCTCCTCCCCTCCTCTCCTCTCAGTCTCTCCTCTCCCCTCCCCTCCCCTCCTCTTCTCTGTCTCTCCTCTCCCCTCCCCTCCTCTCCTCTCAGTCTCTCCCCTCCCCTTCCCTTCCCTCCTCTCAGACTCCCCTCTCCCCTTCCCTCCTCTCCTTTCAGTCTCTCCTCTCCCCTCCCCTCTTCTCCTCTCAGTCTCTTCTCTCCCCTTCCCTTCCCTCCTCTCAGTCTCCCCTCTCCTCTCCCCGTCACTCCTCTCCTCTCAGTCTCTCCTCTCCCCTCCCCTCCTATCCTCTCAGTCTCTCCTCTCCCCTCCCCTCCTCTCCTCTAAGTCTCTCCTCTCCCCTCCCCTCCTCTCCTCTCAGTCTCTCCCCTTCCCTTCCCTCCTCTCTTCTCAGTCTCTCCTCTCGTCTCCCCTCCTCTCCTATCAGTCTCTCCTCTCGTCTCCCCTCCTCTCCTCTCAGTCTCTTCTCTCATCTCCCCGCCTCTCCTCTGTCTCTCCTCTCATCTCCCCTCCTCTCCTCTCAGTCTCTCCTCTCGTCTCCCCTCCTCTCCTCTCAGTCTCTCCTCTCATCACCCCTCCTCTCCTCTCAGTCTCTCCTCTCCTCTCATCTCCCCTCCTCTCCTCTCAGTCTCTCCTCCCATCTTCTCCTCTCAGTCTCTCCTCTCGTCTCCCCTCGTCTCCTCTCAGTCTCTCCCCTCCCCTCCTCACATTCTCTCCTCCCCCCTCCTCTCCTCTCAGTCTTTCCCCTCCCCTCATATCCTCTGAGTCTCTCCTCTGCTCTCCCTTCCCCTCCTCTCCTCTCAGTCTCTCCCCTCCCCTCATCTCCTCTGAGTCTCTCCTCTGCTCTCCCTTCCCCTCCTCTCCTCTCAGTCTCTCCCCTCCCCTCCCCTCTTCTCCTCTCAGTCTTTCCTCTCCTCTCCCCTCCCCTCTTCTCCTCCCAGTCTCTCCTCTACCCTCCCCTCCCCTCCTCTCCTCTCAGTCTCTCCTCTCCCCTCCCCTCCCCTCCTCTTCTCTGTCTCTCCTCTCCCCTCCCCTCCTCTCCTCTCAGTCTCTCCCCTCCCCTTCCCTTCCCTCCTCTCAGACTCCCCTCTCCCCTTCCCTCCTCTCCTTTCAGTCTCTCCTCTCCCCTCCCCTCTTCTCCTCTCAGTCTCTTCTCTCCCCTTCCCTTCCCTCCTCTCAGTCTCCCCTCTCCTCTCCCCGTCACTCCTCTCCTCTCAGTCTCTCCTCTCCCCTCCCCTCCTATCCTCTCAGTCTCTCCTCTCCCCTCCCCTCCTCTCCTCTAAGTCTCTCCTCTCCCCTCCCCTCCTCTCCTCTCAGTATCTCCTCTCCCCTCTCCTCTTCTCCTCTCAGTCTCTCCTCTCCCCTTCCCTCCTCTCCTCTCAGTCTCTCCTCTCCTCTCCCCTCCTCTCAGTCTCTCAGTCTCTCCTCTCCCCTCCTCTCAGTCTCTCCTCTCCCCTCCCCTCTTCTCCTCTCAGTCTCCCGTCTCCTCTCCCCTTCCCTCCTCTCAGTCTCTCCTCTCCTGCCTAACTGAATACGGAGGGTCTTAAATATGCACTAGCCAACCACACCAACCACTCTGTCAATATGAGTCAATAACTGCTACACACACTCTCATTCAAACACACACACACAGAGCTACGCAGCATTGCACAAATGTCACACAGGTCCTCCTTTGTCTCCTCGGAGTCATGTCTGTGTGACACGCACTCATGCAAGCACACACACAACCCCTCTTACACGAGTGCATAATCACAATGAAGGGAAAGCATGGATAAGTGTATGTATGGATGTAGGGTGGTGCCTTATTGTACACATTCGAGCAGTCGACTGCTGATGTCGTGCGAGTGTGAGTGAGAGAGTGTGCATGTGACTGACCGCGTGTGAGTGTGTGTGCGTGCGTGTGTGTGAAATGTTAAAGACGATGATGACCCTGTGGTCGCAGGCTGTTGACATCTGTAGAGGAATTATCAGACCTGGGCTGACCAGGCATCAATCACAGCAGTCAATAGGCGAGGGCAAGTTCATTCAGGTCAGCTCTCAGACGGCTTGGTGTGTGTGTGCGCGTGTGTGTGTTCTGAGTTACTTACAATGGTTCCCGGTAGCAAAGGAACACACAGTCTGAGCTTTAAAGCTTTTTGCCACCGTGCAGAGAGCAGGCTGCAGTTCACCATAGGATAGATAGAGGGCGCTATGGACTCTGGTCAGCCCACCATTCAGCCCACCAATGTACTGTGGCCAGGGGAGAGAGAGAGGAGCATTTCCATTGAAATTCTATCCATTTGTACGTTTGAAACATGAAATATGAAGTTAATTTCAAACGTAATTTAAGTGCCTTTGCAAGAAGGTGTCTTTTTATGTAGTGTTGTGTTGTCTCTCTTGTTGTGATGTGTGTTTTGTCCTATATTTTTATTGAATGTATTTTATATTTAATCCCTGCCCCCGTCTCCGCAGGAGGACTTCTGCCTTTCAGCAGGCTGTCATAGGAAATAACCATTTGTTCTTAGCTGACTTGCCTAGTTAAATAACATGTTAAATAAAAAAATATGAAAAAATGACCCAAAAAATTGGTGAATACAATAAGTACAAAAGGTCCTTATAACACCGCTTTACCGATAGCAGACGGACAGATTGTCCAACCGTCTCATGCACGCGGACACGAACACCGTGTCCATGTCATGCGGTGGTGGAGGTGGGGAGTGAGAGAGCGAGGGGCTACAGTAAGTGGTCTAATGGCCTAGCAGCAGGTACAATTGTCACATGAAGGAAAGGGCCAATTTCAAAGCCCTCCTGCCTAGCCCTGATATAACAACCTCACTGCAGGACCCACGGGACAGACCGTGTCTCTCTCTCTGTGTGTGTGTGTGTGTGTGTGTGTGTGTGTGTGTGTGTGTGTGTGTGTGTGCGTGTGCGTGTGTGTGTGTGTGTGTGTGTGTGTGTGTGTGTGTGTGTGTGTGTGTGTGTGTGTGTGTGTGTGTGTGTGTGTGTGTGTGTGTGTGTGTGTGTGTGTGTGTGTGTGTGCGTGTGTGTGTGTGTGTGTGTGTGTGTGTGCGTGTGTGTGTGTGTGTGTCAGACAGAAAGACATCATTATATCTCTAGGTGGACAGTGTGTAACTGGGGGAAATTAAAGGGTAGACAGTCGGACGGAACACATATTATTAGATACAAACTACATTTCTAGGTGAGTTGTTTGGTTGTTTACTGCTAAAAGAGAGTGTGACACTGTACGTGCGGACATGTACGTGTGTGTGTGTGTGTGTGTGTGTGTGTGTGTGTGTGTGTGTGTGTGTGTGTGTGTGTGTGTGTGTGTGTGAGAGAGAGTGGGCCGAGATAACAGTGACAACACACTGGGGCATAAAACAATACGGAGATAGCAAACAAATCAAAATACAGCTAAACGATAAGTAGAAAAGGGAGTACAGTCTGTGTATACAGTATAATACAGAATCAGAATATACAGATATGCAAAACAATGTCTGGAACATAACAATGTACATTTCCAAATGACACAAACTGAAAAGTTAAATAATAGTAACACGATGTAATGGAATAACAGTACTAATTTGTATATGTATATATATATATATATATATATATATATATATATATATAGAGAGAGAGAGAGAGAGAGAGAGAGAATTATGATTGAACAAAAAAAATGACCTTCACATCTTGCATTTTTTAACATAATACAAGGGTTAAGTCGATAGATAGTGAGAACTTAGAAGTCATATGGCTGCCAAATTGTACATCACAGCTAGATATACAGGGCCTTCAGAAAGTATTTGCACCCCTTAACTGTTTCCACATTTTGTTGTGTTACAACCTGAATTTAAAATGGAATAAATTGAGATGTTACTGTCACTGTCTTACACACAGTACCCCATAATGTCAAAGTGGAATTCTGTTTTCCCTTTTTATTTAACACACTTATTAAAGGTTTAAAGCTGAAATGTCTTCAGCCAATAATTATTCAACTCTATTAACTAGCAACACAAGTGGCGTGGACTCACTCTGTGTGCAATAATAGTGTTGAACATGTTTTTTTTTTATGACCACCTCATCTCTGTACCCCACACATACAATTACTGTATCTGTATGGTCCCTCAGTCGAGCAGTGAATTTCAAACACATATTCAACTACAAAGACCAGGGAGGTTTTCCAATGCCTCGTAAAACAAGGGTGCCTATAGGTAGATGGGTAAAAAAAAAACATACATTGAATATCCATTTCAGCATGGTGAAGTTATTAACTCAGTTGCCGGTAGGAAGGAAACTGCTCAGGGATTTCTCCATGAGGCCCATGGTGACATTAAAACAGTTGCCGAGTTGAATGGCTGTGATAGGAGGAAACTGAGGATGGATCAACACCATTGTAGTTACTCCACAATACTAACCTAAATGAAAAGAAGGAAGCCTGTACAGAATACAAATATTCCAAAACATACATCCTGTTCGCAACAAGCAATTCACTTTTTGGCCTGAATACAAAGTGTTATGTTTGGGGCAAATCCAACACATTACTATCACACAAGCAAAGTAGTGGCCGAATCATGTTATGGGTGTGCTTGTAATTGTTAAAGATTGGAGAGTTTTTCAGGATAAAAAAGGTTGTCTAGCAATGATAAACAACCAATTTGACAGAGCTTGAAGAATTTTGAAAAAATCATATTGGGCAATTGTTGCACAATCCAGGTGTGGAAAGTTCTTAGAGACTTACCCAGAAAGATTCAAAGCTGTAATCACTGCCAAAGTTGCATCTACAAAGTATTGACTCAAGGGTGCTTGAGTCAATTAGATATTTAATTTAATTTTCAATACATTTGCAAAAAAAACATGTTTTAAATTTGTCATTAAGAGGAGTTGTGTGTAGATGGGTGAAATTGCTTTATTTTGAATTCAGCCTGTAACACAATAAAATGTAGGGGTGTGAATACTTTCTGAATGCACTGTATGTGCTATAATGGATTAGTTTGCTCTTTACAACGGAAAGCAAACGGAAATGCACAACTTTATTATTGTATAAGCAGAAAAAATATGCTCTTCTCAGAAAATAGAGTGATTTCTGAAAGTATTCAGACCCCCTGACTTTTTCCACATTTTGTTACGTTACAGCATTATTCTAAAATGGATCAAATATAATTTTTTTCCTAAACATAAAAAACTTAAATACCTTATTTACATAAGTACACAAAGCCTTTGCTATGAGCCTCGAAATTGAGCTCAGGTGCATCCGGTTTCCATTGATCATCATTGAGATGTTTTTACAACTTGATTGGTTGTACAACCATCTCTGCAGCACTCCACCAATCAGGCCTTTATGGTAGAGTGGCCAGAAATAAGCCACTCCTCAGTAAAAGAAACATGACATACCCCCAAAAGCACCTAAAGGACTCGCAGACCATGAGAAACAAGATTCTTTGGTCTGATGAAACAAAGATTGAACTCTTTGACCTGAATACCAAGCGTCACGTCTGGAGGAAACCTGGCACCGTCCCTATGGTGAAGCGTGGTGTTGGCAGCATCATGCTGTGGGGATGTTTTTCAGTGGCAGGGACTGGGACAGTAGTCAGGATCGAGGGAAAGAGGAATGTAGCAAAGTATAGAGAGATCCTTAATGAAAACCTGCTCCACAGCGCTCAGGACCTCAGGCTGGGGCTAAGGTTCACCTTCCAACAGGACAATGGCCCTAAGCACACAGCCACGACAATGCAGGAGTGGCTTCGGGACAAGCCCAACCAGAGCCCGGACTTGAACCCAATCGAACATCTCTTGAGAGACCTGAAAATAGCTTTGCAGCAGCGCTCCCCATCCATCCAGACAGAGCCTGAGAGGATCTGCGGAGTGGAATGGGAGAAACTCCCCAAATACAGGTGTGTGGACGCATACACCACCACCCATACACACACCACACACACCACCACCCATACACACACCACACACACCACCACCCAAGCTTGTAGCATCATATCCAAGAAGACTTGAGGCAGTAATCGCCTACAAAGGTGTTTCAACAAAGTACTGTGTACACGCGCGCGCACACACAAACATGCACACACACACACACACACGCACAGAGGGATTTATTGACTGCTGCTGATATGTGATACGCTTTAGGGCATTAAGGCACCTTTTAGTCAGGTATTTGTAGTTGGAATGGAACCGAGTCTTATCTCTCTCTGTAATTAGGACTTCACTGACCTGATATCAGTTATACTGCTCTCTTTCTCGCTCGGCGGTTGTATTCGGCGCGTCTGACGAATAAATACATTGTATTTGATTGAGGTAAAAATCTACTCATGACGTCTGATTAATTTGTAATTGACCAATGGCATTTAAGTACAGAGTAAATATACCTATAACATTACTATAACTTCTTTGGACCTAACATGATCATCATCTAGTATTCCTAAAGACACGGTAGAATGGTTGTACAGTACTAATGGGTACACGAATGCTTTGTCCCCCCCCCCCACACATAATGCATTTTACCAAACCTGCTGATAAGCCTGTGCAAATATGTTTTTAACACAGAAACCTCAAACTCTCAAGGACGCTTTGTTCTAACATGAAGTCACCTCCCACCCTGCCACCTCCCACCCTGCCACCTCCCACCCTGTCACCTCCCACCCTGTCACCTCCCACCCTGCCACCTCCCACCCTGCCACCTCCCACCCTGTCACCTCCCACCCTGCCACCTCCCACCCTGCCACCTCCCAACCTGTCACCTCCCACCCTGTCACCTCCCACCCTGCCACCTCCCACCCTGCCATCTCCCATCCTGTCACCTTCCACCCTGCCACCTCCCACCCTGTCACCTCCCACCCTGCCACCTCCCACCCTGTCACCTCCCACCCTGCCACCTCCCACCCTGCCACCTCCCAACCTGTCACCTCCCACCCTGCCACCTCCCACCCTGTTACCTCCCACCCTGCCACCTCCCACCCTGTCACCTCCCACCCTGTCACCTCCCACCCTGCCACCTCCCACCCTGCCACCTCCCAACCTGTCACCTCCCACCCTGCCACCTCCCACCCTGTCACCTCCCACCCTGCCACCTCCCACCCTGTCACCTCCCACCCTGTCACCTCCCACCCTGTCATCTCCCAACCTGTCACCGCTATCAGACCCTTGAGGAAATGGTTGACAGCTGATTATGTTTCTGTTAAAAGGGAGCACTTCTAGAAAGCAATATACTTGTTTCAGAGCATGAACAAATGTGCACAGTGATTAGATGATTACAATCAATGAACAGTTAATAACTGAATGTACGTACACCAACGTGAGGTGAACCAGACATGTCAAATCAATTCAATTCAAATCAAAGACATGTGAATTTGTCAGAAGCGTCGAATACGACAGGTGTAGGTAGACCTTACAGGGAAATGCTTCCTTATACGCCCTTAACCAACAAATGTACAGTATATCTACCGTAGTCTACTCTATGGGCACTTCAAGCAAGGCTTAGCAGAGAGGTGACAAATCCTAAAAGCTAAAGTGAATCTCCTCCTGTCTCTCTGGGTGTCATATTGTATCCACAGGCAGGCATCTCTCCACACACCTTTCCTTTCCCACGCCTCCTAAGGACCTGGTGCCAACTTTCCATCTGTCTATGTCCTCCCCTGATTGGGTCGGGTCGACGACGAGGGCCCCTGGCCCATCTGGTGTGTGTATGTGTGTATGTATGTGTGTGTGTGTGTGTGTGTGTGTGTGTGTGTGTGTGTGTGTGTGTGTGTGTGTGTGTGTGTGTGTGTGTGTGTGTGTGTGTGTGTGTGTGTGTGTGTGTGTGTGTGTGTGGATGTATGGGTGGTGGTGTGTGCGTCCACCTGATGAGCTCCAGAGAGAGAGGGGGATGTGAGAGGACAGCAAGGCCCAGGCCGGAGCAGCAGCTGCTGGGTAAATCTGCTGGGTTTAGGGGGGCTTTCTGGAGCCTGTCACCGCCATCAGTAACCTTTGGTGGAGGGCTCAAACACACACACACACACACGATAATATGTGTGTGAATCTGTAAGTGGGACACTGGGGCATGTGATCGAAGTCTAAGGAACGTCCTTCTGACAACACGTGGAGGTCAGAGGGATTCTCACTGCCCTGCACAGATAGGTGTGTGTGTCTGTGTGTGTGTGTATGTGTGTCTGTATGTGTGTGTGTGAGGCCTGAAAAAGCAGGGACGTTGGCCGATCATAACTGTTCCCAAGCTCTAGCTGAAGGAAAACTAGCCTGATGCTGAAGTGTGTGTGTGTGTTATCTCTGAATTACCACATACCCAATGGTCAATGGACTGTGTGTGTTTATACATACCAATGACAACTGGCTAGGACACACAGACACACACACACACACACACACACACACACACACAAACACACACACACAAGCGAGTGTTAGCCCTGAGGCCTTGTTGACCTCCTATCTCCCTGTCCATCCCTTGTGACCTCATCAAAAGAGGACAGGACAGAAGTAGAGCGTTGGGCGGGACGGTGAGCTGCGCCTGCTGACCTCATCAAAAGTGAACGGCCAGGGCAGCGGGGCAGGCTGGAGAAGTGGACGTGACCCCATCACAATTGGACAGGCGTGGTGCAGGGGTGGGTCAGCGCTGCCTTCCACTGATCATCTCCCTATAGAATGATATGCTTCTCCAATCTATTTTATTGTATTCTATTCTATTCCGAGACTCTAAGGCGGCGCTAGTCTTAAACACAGTTTGCAATTTCGTCACGTAGAAACTGCCGCACGGGCATTTCTCAGCCATAACGCCTTGTTCTGCAATTTACCTGTCTTATATCAGCTCGCTTGCGCTCAGATGGGAGGGGTGGAAATATTTGAGGTGTCCTTATAACATGATCCAAAGTGTTAATTTCAGGCAGCGCAGATGGAGATATTTAAGGCCAAACAAAAGCTGTTCTTAGCGGTAAAGCAGTTGATTATGACATGAATTTGGGCACTGCCCATACGCACATGGATCATGTGGTTTTGGTGCCTGTGTACTTCGTATTTTGAAAGATAAAAAACAAACGTTTTTCCAATTTTGTTAAATTTGATTAAAAAAAAACAAGCATTCATCCTCTCAATTAATACCTTTTTTTTTTTTTGTCTGCCCAATGCGGTCGCAAAAAAAGTCAAGGCTGTCAATAAAGGGTTTGGCTCCTGAAACCGCTTGGAAATACATCTTAATCACCAAAGCTTTATTAAAATATCAAGTTTGAGAGGAGTAAAACAGTGAGCTGACAGTCCATTTTTTTAATCTATTGATTGTAGGCAGGCCCACATCATTTCAGCCGTGCAGGATGCCCATCATGCTGACCGTGAAACGGGAGACGAGAACCTCGGTGAATACCCGGTGAACCTCGTATGGCTCGTTTTCTGTTTCACATGTTCAAAACCCAAGCACTCCCTTAGCCCTACCGCAACGAAGGCTGGTTCAACAGCAATGATTTTATGATATCATTACATTTTTACATGTAGTTATTCTTGTATTTATTCTTGCCTGTTTTTCATCAAATGTTATTACAACCAAACGTATTATAATGGTTCACCTTCCTGGTATTATGGTGACAACGTCCGTGGGGCGCTTGCAATGCAACTTCTGGAGACGTGTGAATGCGATCTGATCTGTAAGAAGGTTCTGCATATGTTCCTCAAATACAGGCCTATTTGGGAGCAGTATAACAGTGAGTAGTGGACATTCTCCCTTTCTACTGTCCAGCTACAGTGAAACGTTTGGATGTGCTTAAAACCCTCCATAGTCAGGGATGTTATGATTCTACATGCCCACGGGAGAAATGATGGTTCCTGTAACTGTGCCACAGCCTATTTATTTTTCTATGTTGCTGTTTCGTTTTGTTTAGAATTTGATTAAAATTCTTTACAAAAAAATGTTTAGGGCCTTATCAAGAATTGATTTCATCTTGCTTACTGACAATATTTGTCATGTCCATGCTCAGCCATAATGCAATTTACAGTAGGCCTAGCCCCTATATCAGTGTAAATGCTATTGAAGCATTGCAATTACTGAGAACAATGTGGACTGCAAATGGGTTCAAGTTAATATATTTAGCTAAGATAGGTCTACATTTTGCTACTTCGTTTCTGTAAGTCATTCAACAAACGAAAACGGACTAACATTGGAATTGGAGTTGATTCCAAGGCAATACATAAAAGACCGTAAATACACAACTTGAAGCACCCACATATTTAGCTGTGGAGCACGTTCTGATTGGCCAGTGAGGGGCCAAGCCTCGACACACCCACAACTTGTTTATTCCTCAAACTCAGCCCTTTCGCCCCAATGCCCCCCTGAACCTATAGCACTACCGCCTGCGCTTAGACTGACCATTGTGTTAGGTTTGTTCAAATAGAGCCAGTCTGTTCTGTTCAGAATTGACACTGAACTCATCACAAAGTTAAAAACAGAAGATTGAATTACAATGAATTCTGTCATCATCGTGTGTGTGTGTGTGTGTGTGTGTGTGTGTGTGTGTGTGTGTGTGTGTGTGTGTGTGTGTGTGTGTGTGTGTGTTTCAGTCCAGACTAGCACTAGTGTACACACAGCTCCTCAGGCGTGGGGAAAGAATCTCAATAATTTCAGTCTAGCCTTTTGGGATGGTGTGTGCGTGTGCGTGTGTGTGTGTGTGTGTGTGTGCTCTGAACATGGCAAACCATTGGGCCGTGGAAAGACACCATCACTTCTACGGGACTTTCTAACCTGACACACACACACTAACACACACACAAACGGACACGTAGACAACACACCCACAGCCAGGGGCCTCAGAGCTCCCAGTGCTTGATGCCTCAGACAAATAGACCGAGACAGAGAAAGAGAGAGAGAGAGAGATACAGAGAGAGAGATACACAGAGAGAGATACAGAGAGAGAGAGAGAGAGAGAGAGAGAGAGAGATACAAAGAGAGAGAGAGATACACAGAGAGAGAGATACACAGAGAGAAAGATACAGAGAGCAACGCAAGAGAACGAGACCTTGGACCTTCACCAGTCCACCTCTAACCTGACTTTATCACCTGTGTGCAGCTGGCAGAGGGCTCCTGAGGTAACACACAGGGAACAAGAGCCTCTGTACTGTGTTCATGATTCATAATGGATGTACAGTATATTTTTGTTCACAGCATAGTATAGCTAGCTACACAAGGCAACTCAACTCTACTGTTCCAGCATGTAAAGAAAATACCATATGGGGGAAATAAACGTGTGTGTTTGTGTGTTTTGTTATTTACTCTAATTATTCTCTCCTGGGAGGATCAAAAGGCCTTCTAAAAAGCCTTACATTCAAAGATGTGTGAAAATATACCAATGGAAGGAACAAAAGTAATTCCCCAAAATCAAACATGTGTTACAATATGTTTGGGAATATCGCCACTGGCAATGTTAATGGCTCAGGTGTAAACTCTTGAAAATGATCCAAAATAATTCATTGACTTACCATGACAATCTGGTCAGTCAAACGCAGAGTTCTTCAGAGAGAGATGGAACTAGTTTAAGTTCTCCAACAATGTGTTTGAGGCTTTAGCTCAGGGGGCTAACACAGTCTAATGTAAAGCAGGTGACACAAGTTCAATACCTGGCCAGGTATACTCAGACACACACCACATCCCATTCCATCATCTCATTTGAAAATAATACAATTTCCTTGCCCCTCATACACACCTACCCCTCTTCTCCTCTCCCTCTCATGATGGATAGCAAATTTTCCATCCCATAAATGAGAAAAGAGAAGTAATTATGTTGTCTGTGTCTCTGCTGGGGTGCTGGGTTTGTAAAGGAGTCCAATAGGTGAGTGGATACGCTGCCTGTAATTATGTTGGTTTGAAACAGAACATGAGTGGCCTATCCCAGAGGGATTAGGCCCCAGCTCTTCTCTCTGTTAATGCAACACAAATGTATGCCAGAGAAAGAAAACACACGCACGCACGCACACACACACACACGCGCGCGCGCACACACACAGCCCAACGCACAATTTATTCACCTGCCGCACAAGCCAAGTGAATAATTCCACTAATAATAAAGATTGGAGGAAGCAGAGAGGGAGGGAGGGAGGGAGGGAGGGGAAGGAGCCTACAGTAATAAGAGAGGATCAGTCGAGAGGTTCTCAAGGACAACAGAAAAGGAAGTTTATGTAGTTACATCAAATGAATGGGTTTGGCTGCTGCGTGGTGTGTTTGTGTGTTTGATTTGCCAGGAATGTGTGTGTCTGTGCCTGTATGACTCCCTGTGTGTGTGTCTGTGCCTGCATGACTCCCTGTGTGTGTGTCTGTGCCTGCACGACTCCCTGTGTGTGTGTCTGTGCCTGCATGACTCCCCGTGTGTGTGTCTGTGCCTGCATGACTCCCTGTGTGTGTGTCTGTGCCTGCGTGACTTCCTGTGTGTGGGTATATTAGTTCTTCTTTTCCTACCACTGTCTTTGTTGGTGGGTCTTCGTTCCTTTACCAATACACTGTCTCCCCCTGTATCCCCCTGTACCCCGTTGCTCCAGAGACCAAGGGGAGCATGGTGACTCTTGTATCCAGGGAGGGAGAGGGGCAGGCAGGCAGAGAGAGGAGGCCAAGGGGCCTGGATCACTAAGGCCATGTCAGATACTTACCAGAGAACAACAAGCTGTTATTTACCTCTTCAGACTATAGCAGCTTTGTAACCAGGGCAGTCATTTCCTTCCAGCCCTGACAGGCTTAAATATGACCCATATTCAAGTTATATAAAGCAAAATATCCCTAAGAACGGGACAGATTGTGATTTTATCGCAGTAGTAATCTGATATACTGTATATCCCACCACATCATTGCTTTTCAGTATATGAACCTGTAACTACAAACAGCAGTATAGATTAACACATGGAGAGTTGGTGAGAGCAGAGTGGAAAGGCCTAGACAGATACATCAACAATAAACAGATTCCTCCACCACTGTCTAATGATATGTGTGAGTAATCACTGAAAGGACAATGTGTGTGCTTGTATCTGTGTTCACCCCTGTGCCCATGTTGAGTCTGTTTAATGGTGTGTGTGGGAATAGTCACTTAAACTGGTCGCTTCCTCTGTCTGGGGGGTCTCTGGCAGTTAGGGTGGGGGGTGGGTGTATCTCAGCATTGGGATGTCACTGTAACAGCACACACACACACACACACACACTGCCCACCCTCACCCCAATACAGAAAGATAGACTTGACAATAACACAGCAACACGATCCATCTGTTGGACTGCTAGGAATTTATAGTTGGCCCAATGATTGCTTTGCAGGACTTGATGGCTGTAAATTGCACGCCATTTGGTAAATGTGGGTAGTTAGAAGTATACAAGTAATTATTTCAGCTTGTACTGATTGAGACATAATTCCAACACGGCCCCTGAAAATGACAGCATTCGAAACAACTCCGTTATAATTTCCCGGGAATACTAATTACAATCGGGGGATGGGGGAGTTTTTATGTGCTCCATCCAATGGGGCAAAATAATTAAACTGTCAGGGAAATAAATATGCATAAACAGGCCATAATTTCAGGGCACGCAGCACCTTGTCATCCGCTAACTTTTTTGTGGTGAGAAACAAAAGCCGTTACGGAGGGCAACACACGCCGCTTTAGTTGGCACTTGAAGGGTAAAAAAAATAAAATAAATTGAGACAATTTTTTGCAATTGTGCATTTAGAGCCTTGAATGCAGATGGACCACAACCGCTCACTACACTACCTTACTATGCAACTAAGACGTGTGTAGACCTCAGTAAGGATGATCCTCACTCCTATTTGGCCCAAACTTTAGCTGAAACTCTACTGGACAAACCAACACTCAATAGGTCTCATTTATCAATCGTGAGCAGTTTGAATTTATGCACAAAATGAACAATACACCTCAGCCAGGCCTTGTGTACGCCTTATTCATAATGGCAAATATACATGTTTCTATGTAAATGTTGATACATGAGTTCCACTGGGACATAGAAATTGTCCTTTTTGGAAGACGGCTTTATCCAAAGTGACTTAAAGTTAACATACACAACATGACCAAAAGTATGTGGACATTAATCATTGGCATTAATATGGAGTTGGTCACCCTTTACTGCTATAACATCCTCCACTCTTCTGGGAAGGCTTTCCACTACATGTTGGAGCATTGTTGTGGGGAATAGATGTTGGAGCATTGCTGTGGGGAATAGATGTTGGAGCATTGTTGTGGGGAATAGATGTTGGAGCATTGTTGTGGGGAATAGATGTTGGAGCATTGCTGTGGGGAATAGATGTTGGAGCATTGCTGTGGGGAATAGATTTTGGAGCATTATTGTGGGGAATAGATGTTGGAGCATTGCTGTGGGGAATAGATGTTGGAGCATTGCTGTGGGGAATAGATTTTGGAGCATTGTTGTGGGGAATAGATGCTGGAGCATTGCTGTGGGGAATAGATGTTGGAGCATTGCTGTGGGGAATAGATGTTGGAGCATTGCTGTGGAGAATAGATTTTGGAGCATTGTTGTGGGGAATAGATGTTGGAGTATTGCTGTGGGGAATAGTTGGAGCATTGTTGTGGGGAATAGATTTTGGAGCATTATTGTGGGGAATAGATGTTGGAGCATTGCTGTGGGGAATAGATGTTGGAGCATTGCTGTGGGAATAGATTTTGGAGCATTGTTGTGGGGAATAGATGCTGGAGCATTGCTGTGGGGAATAGATGTTGGAGCATTGCTGTGGGGAATAGATGTTGGAGCATTGCTGTGGAGAATAGATTTTGGAGCATTGTTGTGGGGAATAGATGTTGGAGTATTGCTGTGGGGAATAGATGTTGGAGCATTGTTGTGGGGAATAGATTTTGGAGCATTGTTGTGGGGAATAGATGTTGGAGCATTGCTGTGGGGAATAGATGTTGGAGCATTGTTGTGGGGAATAGATGTTGGAGCATTGCTGTGGAGAATAGATTTTGGAGCATTGTTGTGGGGAATAGATGTTGGAGTAT
>NC_092171.1:11720395-11722895 GCF_045791955.1 Oncorhynchus clarkii lewisi | reverse complement strand
TGGTGTGGGCGTACCCCAACAACAAAATGGTGTGGGCATACCGCAACAACAAAATGGTGTGGGCATACCCCAACAACAAAATGGTGTGGGCGTACCCCAACAACAAAATGGTGTGGGCGTACCCCAACAACAAAATGGTGTGGGCATACCCCAACAACAAAATGGTGTGGGCGTACCCCAACAACAAAATGGTGTGGGCATACCCCAACAACAAAATGGTGTGGGCGTACCCCAACAACAAAATGGTGTGGGCATACCCCAACAACAAAATGGTGTGGGCATACCCCAACAACAAAATGGTGTGGGCGTACCCCAACAACAAAATGGTGTGGGCATACCCCAACAACAAAATGGCGTGGGCGTACCCCAACAACAAAATGGTGTGGGCATACCCCAACAACAAAATGGTGTGGGCGTACCCCAACAACAAAATGGTGTGGGCATACCCCAACAACAAAATGGTGTGGGCATACCCCAACAACAAAATGGTGTGGGCGTACCCCAACAAAAAAATGGTGTGGGCATACCCCAACAACAAAATGGTGTGGGCATACCCCAACAACAAAATGGTGTGGGCATACCCCAACAACAAAATGGTGTGGGCATACCCCAACAACAAAATGGTGTGGGCATACCCCAACAACAAAATGGTGTGGGCATACCGCAACAACAAAATGGTGTGGGCATACCCCAACAACAAAATGGTGTGGGCATACCCCAACAACAAAATGGTGTGGGCGTACCCCAACAACAAAATGGTGTGGGCGTACCCCAACAACAAAATGGTGTGGGCCTATCCCAACAACAAAATGGTGTGGTAGGAATCATGGAATCCAGACAATAAAACGGAATTCAACAATATAAAAAAATGTATTAAACTTAGTAGGGAATCAACTACTAAATGCATTGAAAATGTATTGAACTTAGTGGGGAATCAACTACTAAATGCATTGAAAATGTATTGAACTTAGTGGGGAATCAACTACTAAATGCATTGAAAATGTATTGAACTTAGTAGGGAATCAAGTCATGAAGTTGGACATATACCAGTCATTAAGTTGGGACATATACCAGTCATTAAGTTGGACATATACCAGTCATTAAGTTGGGACATATACCAGTCATTAAGTTGGACATATACCAGTCATTAAGTTGGACATATACCAGTCATTAAGTTGGACATATACCAGTCATTAAGTTGGGACATATACCAGTCATTAAGTTGAACATATACCAGTCATTAAGTTGGACATATACCAGTCATCAAGTTGGGACATATACCAGTCATCAAGTTGGGACATATACCAGTCATTAAGTTGGGACATATACCAGTCATTAAGTTGGGACATATACCAGTCATTAAGTTGGACATATACCAGTCATCAAGTTGGGACATATACCAGTCATCAAGTTGGGACATATACCAGTCATTAAGTTGGGACATATACCAGTCATCAAGTTGGGACATATACCAGTCATTAAGTTGGGACATATACCAGTCATTAAGTTGGGACATATACCAGTCATTAAGTTGGGAGTTGGACATATACCAGTCATGTTGGGACATATACCAGTCATCAAGTTGGGACATATACCAGTCATCAAGTTGGGACATATACCAGTCATTAAGTTGGGACATATACCAGTTTAAGGGACATATACCAGTCATTAAGTTGGGACATATACCAGTCATTAAGTTGGACATATACCAGTCATTAAGTTGGGACATATACCAGTCATTAAGTTGGGACATATACCAGTCATACATATACCAGTCATTAAGTTGGACATATACCAGTCATTAAGTTGGACATATACCAGTCATTAAGTTGGACATATACCAGTCATTAAGTTGGACATATACCAGTCGATAAGTTGGACATATACCAGTCATTAAGTTGGACATATACCAGTCATTAAGTTGGGACATATACCAGTCATTAAGTTGAACATATACCAGTCGATAAGTTGGACATATACCAGTCATTAAGAACAAGTCATCCTCCTCCTTTGAGGAAATAGCAAGTCTTTTGGAGGCGGTGTTTTTGAAGTGGTTAAGTATCCAACAACATTATTTGGGTATGAATTAACAGAATATGAACTTTTAAAAGTGAACTTTAAAATAATACATGTTTAAATATTCATCTTTAACTCCGAATTGTTGGAAAAGTACCCATAAGTAAGCTTTCACTGTCAGTCTAGACCTGTTTCCGAAGCATGTGACAAATAAAATGTCATTTGATTCAATTTCCACTGGACAGTTACTTTAAATCCCTCATGCCTTTTCCTAGATTACATCACTTCTTCTCTCCATGCACATAGATAACTTGAGGAGAGTATAGACCATAAACCAGCAGACACAACAACAAACACCCCCTTGGCATGTGTGTGTGTCTGAGACTGAGTGTGTGTGTGTGTGTGTGTGTGTGTGTGTGTGTGTGTGTGTGTGTGTGTGTGTGTGTGTGTGTGTGTGCGTGCGTGCGTGCGTGTGTGCGTGCGT
>NC_092171.1:11712895-11715395 GCF_045791955.1 Oncorhynchus clarkii lewisi | reverse complement strand
CCCTGTTTTTCCGTCTTCATGTCTGCCCTCCCTCCTTCCTTCCCCTCTTTGAAGCTCTCCATCTCCCTTCCTAATTGTTATTCTCTCCCTCTATGCCTCTCTCTCTCTCTCTCTCTCTCTTTCTCCGTCTCTCTCTCTCTCTCTCTCTCTCTCTCTCTCTCTCTCTCTCTCTCTCTCTCTCTCTCTCTCTCTCTCCATATGTCTGAGGCCGTCCTCCCACCTGAACATCTCTTCACGTAAGAACAAATTGGACGAGTCTCACATCTCTCTCAGTCTGTCTGTCCCCACTCAACCGGAGAGAGAGAGAGAGAGAGAGAAAAAAAAAGAGAGAGAGAGAGATTGGAGGAGGAGGAGAGAGAAAGGAGGAGAGGGAAAGAGGAACAACAAGCGGTGGGATTGGAATGAGATAAAGGAGGAGGAGAAAGAGAAAGGAAAGGGAGAATGGAGAAATGGTGAAAGGGCAGAAAACAACAGAGGAAAGGAATATTATACTTGGAGAGAAAGATGGAGTGTCGGTGCAAGGGGTGGAGAGGAGAAGTCTGCTCCAGTTGAGTTGACATGAGAGCACTAATAAAGAGAGCTGTGGTTACCAGAGAGAAGAGAGAGCCATAAACCAGCATGCCTCATAGCAGAAACTCTCTCCTTCCATCTCCTCCTCCTTCTGCTATATTTACACTACCGTTCAAAAGTTTGGGGTCACTAGTTATTCCTTGTTTTTGAAAGAAAATCACATTTTTCGTCCTTTAAAATAACATAAAAATGGTCAGAAATACAGTGTAGACATTGTTAATGTTGTAAATGACTATTATAGCTGGAAACAGTAAGATTTTTTATGGAATATCTACATAGGCGTACAGAGGCCCATTATCAGCAACCATCACTCCTGTGTTCCAATGGGACATTGTGTTAGCTCATCCAAGTTAATCAGTTTAAAAGGCTAATTGATCATTAGAAAACCCTTTTGCAATTATTTATCACAGCTGAAAACTGTTGTGATGATTAAAGAAGCAATAAAACTGTCCTTGTTTGCAACAAGACAAGCATGTTTTGGAATATTTGTATTCTATACAGGCTTCCTTCTTTTCACTGTCATTTAGGTTAGTATTGTGGAGTAACTACAATGTTGTTGATCCATCCTCAATTTTCTCCCATCACAGCCATTCTACTCTATAACTGTTTTAAAGTCACCTTTGACCTCATGGTGAAATCCTTGAGTGGTTTCCTTCCTCTTTGGCAACTGAGTTAGGAAGGACGCCTGTATCATTGTAGTGACTGGGTGTATTGATGCACTCCTCAAAGTGTAATTAAATAACTTCACCAAGCTCAAAGAGATATTCAATGACTGCCTTTTTTTATTTACCCATCTTCCAATAGGTGCGAGGCGTTGGAAAACCTCCCTGGTCTTTGTGATTGAATCTGTGTTTGAAATTCACTTCTCGACTGAAGTCAAGGGGTGTGAATACTGTATATCCCTATCTAAGCACATTTCTTCCTCTCCTTCCGTCCATCTTTCTCGCTTTTCTTTCCTCTGCCCCTCTTTTCACCAACATCTTTTTCATTTTCTCCTTTTGCTTTGTCTCTTATCTCTCTCAGTTGTGTTGGTGGGACCCACTCTGTCCTCTGACTGAAAAATCCCTCTCTCCCTCTGTGTGTTGTTATTGTGTATTAGTAGTAGGGAACAGTCTGATGGGCTCCCTGCTGTCTCCAGCTCCAGGGGTCCCTGCTCAGCCCACACCAGGACATCCTCTCTTTCCTCTCTTCTATCTGAAAGACTCAACTTAGGACTCTCCTCTGATTTCTTATTTCTCCCCCTCTCCCTACTCTCCTAAGGCTGTAGTTTTAATGGGTTAGCATGTGTGTGTGTGTGTGTGTGTGTGTGTGTGTGTGTGTGTGTGTGTGTGTGTGTGTGTGTGTGTGTGTGTGTGTGTGTGTGTGTGTGTGTGTGTGTGTGTGTGTGTGTGTGTGTGTGTGTGTGTGTGTGTGTGACTGTAGACAGGGGGAGTGTTAAGGCTAAGGCGTTGCATGTGCTGTAATGATTCCCGATGGAGGATTGTGGGGGATAAGCCCTCACCTCATGGCCCTTAGTCCAGCTCACACACATACACATATACACACATGCATGTGCACATGTACAGAGACAGACACAAATACACACCCTGAATCACAGAGGAGTGGAGCAGTGGAGAGATCATAGAATCAGACAAAAATAATAGAATCTTCATCCCAGTAATCCATATTCATTCTGCATCCCTCCCTCCCTCCATCCCTCTCCAACCCTCATTCTCTCATTCCCTCCTTCTCCTCGACGCATGCTACACTTCCCCGTATCTCACATTCAAATGAGTTGTCTTTGCTCCCTTGTCAAATACACGCTCGCACACACACACACACACACACACACAATTTCTGCCCCAATGCACACATGATGGCAAATTGAGCGCTTCTTGTCTCTCTCTTTCTCTCGCTCCCTCTCTTACTTTCTCTCTCCCCCTCTCTTTGA
>NC_092171.1:11627895-11710395 GCF_045791955.1 Oncorhynchus clarkii lewisi | reverse complement strand
ACCACGCTGTCTGTGTGGGTGGATCATTTCAGTTAGTCCGTGATGTGTGTGTGTGTGTGTGTGTGTGTGTGTGTGTGTGTGTGTGTGTGTGTGTGTGTGTGTGTGTGTGTGTGTGTGTGTGTGTGTGTGTGTGTGCGTGAGTGCGTATATGCGTGTGTGTGTGTGTTCACCACATTTTTTGATTACTTAATAGAATTTCCACTTTTTTCTCTTGGCCACAGATTTTTCCATCTACCATAACCAAACCTTTATCAGAATTGACTCCTTCTCAGACTGTTTCTACTTCAATCCTTCAAGACCGAAGCGATTTCTGTCTCAGCATGAAACAAACCAACAGGAGAATATTATTATTGATCATAGAATCAGAAATACCTTAAAGATCTAGCAGGCGTGACTTACCAGCCTCACCAGATATGGTCTGTTTTTATTATGCACATATTCACTGTTCACCATTATGAAATCAATCCCTCTCTTCATCCCTCCATTCCTCCCTCCCTCCATTCCTCCCTCTCTCCATCCCTCCCTCCCTCCATCCCTCCCGCCAACCGTCCGTTCATCTCAGTCATACTAGTGTGTAACTGAGTTGGTGACCGGTGGTACCGTGGTCTAACAAGACAGATGACAGATAGTGGCTCGTCTCAGGCCCGGCAACGCAGACACAAAAACACTGCCAGGGTTTCATCACCTATTCTAATTCTCACTCACCAACTCACCAAGCGAGTAATCTGTAACCACGCACACACACACACACACACGAACACACACATGCACACGCACACGCACAGACACAGACACACACACACACACCACTCATAATTCAAAAAGAGAGAGAGAGAGAGAGAGAGATAGAGAGAGAGAGACAGAGAGAGAGAAACATAGCGAGAGAGACAGAGAGAGAGAGAGAGAGAGAAAGAGAGACAGAGAGAGTGAGACTGAGTGAGATCAACAATATTTGTGTGTGTGTGTGTGTGTGTGTGTGTGTGTGTGTGTGTGCGTGCGTGCGTGCGTGTGTGTGTGTGTGCGTGCGTGTGGGAGAACATCTATTTGAGCAGTGATGGCACCTTTCGTGCCAGGGGAGCCCATTAGAGACAGTGGGGAGACCCAGCACAGCTAACCTAGCACCTGACCCCCACCCCTTGCCCCCATCTACAAACCCCCAGACCCCCACCACACGCCCCTAAGCAGGGGTCAGGACAGCCACGTACCTCGGGATAGATGACCCAGAGACCCTAATGCCACATAAATCTTCCCTACACACACACACACACACAAGCACACACACAGTTGTTTAGAGCACAACTGGCGCAGAGCACTGCTATCCCTCAGTTGGCATCACAAAGTGCTGCCTTAAAAGAACATCCGATGCTACTGTTCACCACAAACATAGTGTCTCAAACGGGGAAGTAAGCCAGTTGACTTTCCGCTAAGAAGACATACATACAATAGAGTGATGACTGTAAACTCTGTGGTCGTGTTGATAACCCATCGAACCTTGCACTGCCTGTGTCAACCCTCCCGTTTAACCACTATGACACTGAACCCCTTTGCACACACATAACCTCCCCTACCCCCTACCCACACACACACACACACACACAAACACAGTGCACGCACATAGCGCATACACACACGCACTGGTTGTTTTGATATTGTAAACTGCAGCGTGGGGTATATTTACGGCTGTGTGGCCTGGACAGCCAATAGGCAGATTTAATATGAGACAGAAGCACAGCAGAGGCTGTGATTGAATAGGTCCATTTAACAGAGAAGAGAGGAGATAAAAGACAGTAAGATCTTCCTGTGACATAGGGCCTCACACTATACAGGAAGGAATGCTGAGTCTCTGGAAACAGTTACATTGTATAGCTTCCCTAACCAAGGTTTCTGATGGATCAATATCACTCATTTGATCATTAAAAGATACAGCTAATTCTAACGTGACCAAAATACATGACTGGACTAATTAGCCAATAATACGGGTGAATCTATATAAACTTTGCAAACTACATAAACTATATACACAGTAAACTATATACACAGAGATACACACACAATTAGGCACCAGGACAAACATGCCCAAGCCTCTCTCTCTCTCTCTCTCTCTCTCTCTCTCTCTCTCTCTCTCTCTCTCTCTCTCTCTCTCTCTCTGTCTCTCTCTCTCTCTCTCTCTCTCTCTCTCTCTCTCTCAATTAAATTTCAATTTAAGGGGCTTTATTGGCATGGGAAAAATACTGTATGTTTATATTGCCAAAGCAAGTGAAATAGATAATTAACAAAAGTGAAATAAACAATACTTAATGAACAGTAAACATTACACTTACAAAAGTTCCAAAAGAATAGATATTTCAAATGTCCTATTATGTCTACTCCCCCCCCCCCCCCCCCCCCCCCCCACTCCTTCTGGAACCCAGCTGTGGGTCTCTCCCTCCTTCCCTCTGTCCCTCCTCTCCCCCCTCTCTCCCTCCACCTCCCTCCGAAGTCGCTCAAGCACAACTAAGCCTGCGTTTGGGCCCCAATGAGAGCGCTTAAAGCAATCAGAGCGTTTCACACTGTGTGATAGTCTTAAAAGGTGTCCGGATCAGACACCTCCCTTCTTCTCCTCCGCTCCACACTTCAACACACATCACCTACCATCACAATCACCATCGCTATAGAAATCAAAGCAACAAAAACGACCATCCCTTTCAAAGAACAGGGGCCGTATGTACAGTATCAAGCGTCTGAAAGTAGGAGTGCTGATCAGGTCCTCCTTGTCCACTTTTTTATTTATTTATTGTGATCTAGAAGTCAGAACTGGTCCTAAATCAGCGCTCGGACTCTGAGATGCTGATTCCAGAAGTGTGTGACGAGGCCTATACACACCCAACATGCTTCACCTGCTAACTGTCAATGACAAACCAGAGTAACGATATGTGCAACATAATGAAGGTTAAAGCTTGTGTGTTGAATGCTGAGTGAGTCTAAACTAGAGTGTTCGCACTCTCTTCAATGCGACAAAGCGGTGACGCTATCCGTTTCACCACAACGGACGCAGTAACTTTGCACCAACGCGAATGACACACACACATACAGTGCAGAGTGGAAGCAGGTGGTAGAAATGAATTCAGCAGACTACATTATCAATCCCAACTCATCCCCCTGCCGAAAAACGGTCACCAAAAACGACATAGCGAGATCTTGGACACACACACACACACACACACACACAGCAGGAGGCTGTGCTGAGTATAAATAAACACCAGAGAATAACCCTGCCTTGATATACTCCCTCCCTCTCCCTGAAGCCTGATGGGGAGAAGCTCTTAGCCACATTGGGGTCACACACACTGTGTGGTTAGCACACACACACACACACACTCATACACACTTTGAAGTCGGCTCTCACACTCACTCACTCACTCACTCACTCACTCACTCACACACACACACACACACACACACACACACACACACACACACACACACACACACACACACACACACACACACACACATGGGTCAGCCTGACGGGGTTACAGCGCACAAAGTCAGCCTTACATAATGTGGCGTCCGTTACTTCCATCACACGCTGATCATCCAATTAGAGCGCAGATCCTCCCCAATCAGCCGCTACCGCGGCGACACGCAGACAGCAGGCGGGAGCTGCAATCTCTTAAGTGCTTTTAAAGGATTACAGATGTGATGGGGAACGGAACACCTCGCCTGCCTCTATTCTCCTCTCCTCCCTCAATATCTCCATCTCTCCCTCCTTCATCCCCTCATCCTCTCCTGCATAATTGGCCGGTAGAATTAGTGTCACACCCAGAGGTGTCAAATCAAATCAAAGGTTATTTGTCACATGCGTGGTAAACAACAGGTGTAGACGAACAGTGAAAACAGGCCCTTCCCAACAATACAGAGAGAAAGGAAATAGAGAAATAGTAGAAAAGTAATAACCCGTTATTATAAAAGTTATATTAAATACACAATGAGTAATGATAACTTGGCTATATACATGGGGTACTAGTACTGAGTCCATGTGCAGGGGTATGAGGTCATTGAGGTAGATATGTACATATAACTAGGAAGAAAGTGATTAAGCAACAGGATAGATAATACACAGTAGCAGCAGCATGCAAAAAGGGTCCATTGAGATATTTAACTATTTAACTAACTAGTTATGGCTTGGGGGTAGAAGCTGTTCAGGGTCATGTTGGTAACAGTCTTGGTGCACGCGGTAGCAGAGATAACAGTCAATGGCCAACAATTTTTTGGGCCTTCCTCTGACACCGCCTGGTACAGAGGTCCTGGACGGCAGGAAGCTCGGCCCCAGTGATATACTGGGCTGTACGCATCACCTACTGTAGAGCTAGGCAGTCGGATGCCAAGCAGATGCCATATCAAGCGGTGAGGCACCTAGTCAAGATGCTCTCAATGGTGCAGCTGTAGAAGTTTTTGAGGATCTGTGGGCCCATGACAAATCTTTTCAGCCTCCTAAGGGGGAAGAGGCATTGTCGTGCCCTCTTCACGACAGTGTTTGTGTTTGGAACATGATAGCCCCTTAGTGATGTGGACCCCGAGGAACTTGAAGCTCTCGACGTGAAGCCCCATCTATGTGAATGGGGGCGAGCTCGGCCCTCCGTTTCCTGTAGTCCACAATCAGCTCATTTGTCTTACAGACGTTGAGAGAGAGGTTGTTTTCCTGGTACCACACCGCCAGGTCTCTGGCCAAACACAGAAATACAAAACATAGAATACAAAACATAGAATGCCCACCCCAACTCACGCCATGACCAAACTAAAACAGAGACATAAAAAAGAAACTAAGGTCAGTATGTCCTGTGCCACCAACTTTCTCAAGTAGAAATCTTCATCCAAATCGAGGTTCATGTTCTGTTCTGTTCTCATGACAGGGGGAGGGATGGAGGAGAGGATGGATGGAGAGGTGGAGAGGTGTTGGTATATTTTGACATTTGAATTAGATGGAGATGGGAAAAGAGAAAGATGGAAGGAGTGAGAGACAAAGAAATAGAGAGACTTGATCTCGATATTTGGTGGACATACCTTAATAATGGGATTGCTGTCATTGTTAATAGTGTTGTTTCTCTTCATCACATTAACACACCAGGTGTGGAGGCATTTAAGGGCCTGTGAATGTGTGTGTGTGTGTGTGTGTGTGTGTGTGTGTGTGTGTGTGTGTGTGTGTGTGTGTGTGTGTGTGTGTGTGTGTGTGTGTGTGTGTGTGTGTGCGTGTGTGTGTGTGCGTGTGTGTGTGTGTACGTATTTGCGTAATCAGTGTGCTTGATCTCTGCGCCAGCGATAAGGCCCAGACACCTGACTCCAGCACGGCTCCCTTATCAGGACCCCTAAAAGGGCAGTCCCAAAGAGTGCCTGCCTTAATATCAGCGAGAACACAAGGCCTCTATCTGCCTGTGTGTTTAAATCAACACAGTGATTAGGAACAGGCCGATAGGGAGGCCGCCCATTCCCCTGCTGCAAACCTTTTATATCACATCTCTAAACACCACCTCCATTTGTTACACACACACACACACACACAATCTTCAATAAACCATTATGGCAGGGCAATATTTATGCCTGACGAAATAGGAATTTTTCAGGGCTTTTAGCTGTAATTATCTGTGGATCTGTGGAACACAAAAGGAGGGGACAGAGAGGGGAGTGTGTTTAAAAGGTGTTCTACTGTAGCTATTGAACCAGCACAGTCTACAGCATGTACATGCACACAGTAAACCAGATAGAAGGTGTGTGTGTGTGTGTGTGTGTGTGTGTGTGTGTGTGTGTGTGTGTGTGTGTGTGTGTGTGTGTGTGTGTGTGTGTGTGTGTGTGTGTGTGTGTGTGTGTGTGTGTGTGTGTGTGTGGCAGGCTAGTGCAGGCTAACAGCTAGCGCGACCGGAACACTACGGTTTTTAATTGAGGTCCTAGTGCCTTGAGCAAGAACAGGCTGAACTGCACACACACACACACTCTGCCACACACACACACACACAAACACACACACACACACACACACACGCACACACACACACACATACACGCACGCACACACACACACACACAGAGGAGCTGGTGCTGTACAGTAGTGTGTGTGAGGGTGTTTATGAATAACACTGCACCTTACCTTGAGATGACTGAAACGTCCTCATTTACATGGGAGAGTGAAAATGCAATCAATCATGTGCTAAAAAGACAGATGTGGACACTAACACTAATACGTTCGCATAGGAGAGGTAGATAGAAGGGCAGCATATTCATAATAGCATCTTGTGACTACAGCTAAACAGTCTGAGATATTCTCTCAGCCCAGGCTTGAGATTCTAAAGGTCAAATGACCTTTCAACAAGTCATGATATGAGTTTTCTAATCGCAGGTGTTATTGACCTGTGTGTGTGTGTGTGTGTGTGTGTGTGTGTGTGTGTGTGTGTGTGTGTGTGTGTGTGTGTGTGTGTGTGTGTGTGTGTGTGTGTGTGTGTGTGTGTGTGTGTGTGTGTGTGTGTGTGTGTGTGTGGGGGGGGAGGTATTAATTCCCAAGTCTCACCAGCAGCTGCCAACTCCTTTAAACAGCTCCAATGAGGTACTTTACTACACACACGCACACACACACACACAGTCATAGGCCTAAATATACACACACAATGACACACACAAATGGAAACACACACACACTCACACACACAATCAGTAATACACACACCGTG
Source organism: Oncorhynchus clarkii lewisi (assembly GCF_045791955.1). NCBI lineage: Eukaryota > Metazoa > Chordata > Actinopteri > Salmoniformes > Salmonidae > Oncorhynchus > Oncorhynchus clarkii. The sequence continues at coordinate 11,703,697 of NC_092171.1, read as the reverse complement.
ACACACACACCTGCCTCTCCTCTGCCAGTTAAGAGGGCTTTTTAAAGCGTCTGAAAAGGCACACACTCACACATTAATCAACTGCGGCATGGCTCTCACTCGCAGCCACACATCAATTACCAGGCTTTTTAAACAAATTCCCTGAGACGTATCAGACCTTAATAAGAGCTGCACCAACACAGCTACAGTAGAGAAACTAGGCACAGAGATCAGAAGTAAAAGTCTATTAAGACAGAGCGAGGCTAGCCTATTGTCTCACGGTCCACAAACAAGCGCTTGTCTGCATCACAATTAATACAGAGGGAGGGAGGGAGGGATGGAAGGGGGTGGGGGGAGACAAAATCCCTCTAACGACTTCCAGCTTGCTAATTTCACAAGCTAATAATAAAAAAGGGCATTGCTATGCAACAGCTGCCCCTCTCTCCATCACCCTATCTCCTCTCTCCTTCACTCTATCCCCTCTCTCCATCACCCTATCTCCTCTCTCCTTCACTCTATCCCCTCTCTCCATCACCCTATCTCCTCTCTCCTTCACTCTATCTCCTCTCTCCATCACCCTATCTCCCTCTCTCTCCACTCTATCCCCTCTCACCCTATCCCCCTCTCTCCTTCACTCTATCCCCTCTCTCCATCACCCTATCTCCTCTCTCCTTCACTCTATCCCCTCTCTCCATCACCCTATCTCCTCTCTCCTTCACTCTATCCCCTCTCTCCATCACCCTATCTCCTCTCTCCTTCACTCTATCCCCTCTCTCCTTCACTCTATCCCCTCTCTCCTTCACTCTATCATCACCCTATCTCTCTCCTCACTCTATCTCCTCATCTCTATCTCCTCTCTCCTTCACTCTATCCCCTCCTCCATCTCCTTCACTCTATCCCCTCTCTCCATCACCCTATCTCCTCTCTCCTTCACTCTATCCCCTCTCTCCATCACCCTATCTCCTCTCTCCTTCACTCTATCCCCTCTCTCCATCACCCTATCTCCTCTCTCCTTTCACTCTATCCCCTCTCTCCATCACCCTATCTCCTCTCTCCTTCACTCTATCCCCTCTCTCCATCACTCTATCTCCTCTCTCCTTCACTCTATCCCCTCTCTCCATCACCCCTCTATCTCCTCTCTCCTTCACTCTATCCCCTCTCTCCATCACTCTATCCCTCTCTCCTTCAATCTATCCCCTCTCTCCTTCACTCTATCCCCTCTCTCCTTCCCTCTATCCCCTCTCTCCTTCACTCTATCCCCTCTCTCCTTCCCTCTATCCCCTCTCTCCTTCACTCTATCCCCTCTCTCCTTCACTCTATCCCCTCTCTCTTTCACTCTATCCCCTCTCCCTCACTATATCCCCTCTCTCCTTCACTCTATCCCCTCTCTCCCTCACTCTATCCCCTCTCTCCTTCACTCTATCCCCTCTGTCCTTCACTCTATCCCCTCTCTCCCTCACTCTATCCTCTCTCTCCTTCACTCTATCCCCTCTCTCCACTCTATCCCCTCTCTCTTTCACTCTATCCCCTCTCTCTTTTACTCTATCCCCTCTCTCTTTCACTCTATCCCCTCTCCCTCACTATATCCCCTCTCTCCTTCACTCTATCCCCTCTCTCCTTCACTCTATCCCCTCTCTCCTTCACTCTATCCCCTCTCTCCTTCACTCTATCCCCTCTCTCTTTCACTCTATCCCCTCTCCTTCACTCTATCCCCTCTCTCCACTCTATCCCCTCTCTCCTTCACTCTATCCCCTCTCTCCTTCACTCTATCCCCTCTCTCTTTCACTCTATCCCCTCTCCTTCACTCTATCCCCTCTCTCTTTCACTCTATCCCCTCTCTCTTTCACTCTATCCCCTCTCCCTCACTATATCCCCTCTCTCCTTCACTCTATCCCCTCTCTCCTTCACTATATTCCCTCTCTCCTTCACTCTATCCCCTCTCTCTTTCACTCTATCCCCTCTCTCTTTCACTCTATCCCCTCTCTCCTTCACTATATTCCCTCTCTCCTTCACTATATTCCCTCTCTCCTTCACTATATCCCCTCTCTCCTTCACTCTATCCCCTCTCTCTTTCACTCTATCCCCTCTCTCTTTCACTCTATCCCCTCTCTCCTTCACTATATTCCCTCTCTCCTTCACTATATTCCCTCTCTCCTTCACTCTCTCCCCTCTCTCTTTCACTCTATCCCCTCTCTCTTTCACTCTATCCCCTCTCTCTTTCACTCTATCCCCTATCTCTTTCACTATATTCCCTCTCTCCTTCACTCTATCCCCTCTCTCCTTCACTATATTCCCTCTCTCCTTCACTCTATCCCCTCTCTCTTCCTCTCTTACTCTCACTCTCTCATTCCCCTCCTCACCGTCTTTCTTTTCCCCTCCTTCTCTTTCCCTCTCCCTCACTCTTTTGTCCCCCCCTCCCTCCCCCTCCCTCGCCAACCTCCCTCCTTCTCTCTCTCTCTCTCTCTCTCTCTCTCTCTCTCTCTCTCTCTCTCTCTCTCTCTCTCTCTCTCTCTCTCTCTCAGGGCTCACCAGGGGCTAGCTAACACTGTTCACATGAAAGACAATTAGACCCAAGAACATAAAACCCAGGAAATGACAATCTGCTAACCAGCTCTGGGTATTCTCTCCTCTCCTCCTCCACCTCTCCTCCTCCTCTACCCAATTCTCTCCTCCATTCTCCAGACTGATAGGCACCTATCCTCAGAAGGGCCTTCCTTTCTTCTCGGACAGGGGGATGAGAAAAGAAGCAGCAGGGAGGAGAATAACCCTTCTGTCTGATTTATGCATCTCTATTCAGAATGTATTAACCTGACGTTAAGGATACTTTCTTAGCCTAGAGCTGTGGCGGGACTGGGGACATGTACGTGTGTGTGTGTGTGTGTGTGTGTGTGTGTGTGTGTGTGTGTGTGTGTGTGTGTGTGTGTGTGTGTGTGTGTGTGTGTGTGTGTGTGTGTGCGTGTGTGCACGCGTGCGCGAGTGTGTGTGTGTGTGATGGAGGGAAAATGCTGGGGTAATGACACTGTTACATTAACATATTCAATATGAGGAGGATGGTAGAATGATGTGGGAGAAAGGAGGAGAGACAGGGAGAGTAGGCAGATAGGCTTCAGGAATGGGATGGTAGCGAACGGCACATTAACAAATGTATGTTTGTGTGTGCCTGCGTGTGTATGTGTGTGTGTGTGTGTGCATGCGCACGTGTGTGTGTCTCTGCATGTGCGTGTATTACCACAGCTCCCACCATCACACCAGTGTCTCCCAGGCTGGTTTCTCAGAGAGTCTCCTGTTACAACCTCTCTCAACCCAGACCCAACACTCAGACCCAACCACAGACTGGGTTTCCTGCCACGCCACCACCACTAAATACAGCCTCAGGAAACTGCTGTAAGCCAAGAGCCACAATGGAGGACACCCGAGGAGCCAGGAGTCTCAGAAGCAAGCCAAAGCCTTCTGACCAGGGAGACCTGGCTATTGACCCAGCAGGCCTTTCTCGAAATATTGACCATTTCCAATACATTATCAATACGCAAACCACTTAGGCCGTTTAGGTTGACTGAGCAACAAGCTCTTTGTGCTGATTAATGACTGGAAATTAAGTTACTTTTGGAAGAAAAGTGATTTCCTATTCAGAGATTGCATGAACTATTTATACATAATGAAAGCTGATAATTAATTGATTGACACAGTAACCCTGACAACACATCAATCTAAAAAACATATTATCATTGGTTAGAAATCTGAATAATTAAAACAGCCATTAGAGGTCAAAGATATGTGCATTTATGTCAGAAAAAAAACCCATCTTCGTTTATCACAAAAAGGTGATCGAAAACATTTTATCTTGGACAAAATAATAGCTTACTTAGCATCTACAGTTCATTACGGTTAATCTAACTAGCCACAGCGTTTTAAAAGTTAACGCAGACCTGAGCAGAGGGAACCCAGCTATTCAAGGATGAAAGATTCTAAGGGAACCCAACCAGGGCTGGAGTGGGATAACAGGGCTCCAGGAATAGAGCCGATCGATGGATGGAGGAGGAGGTGGGGAAGGAGGGATGAATGTTCTCTAGAGTGGAGGGGTGATATTGTTTCTGAGTGGCTCTGAGACCTGATCCTGCAACGACTAGGCTGTGAATGGACCGGTAACAGGAGAGGCGAGAGAGAGAGGGAGGAAAAGGAGCAGAGGAGAGAAGAGGAGATGAGGACAGGAGGAGAGGAGAGAGGAGGAGAGGAGATGAGAGGAGAGGAGATGAGGAGAGGTTACAGGAGTGGGAGTCAGACTACTTAATCATCATACATTATTGGAGCCCTTGTCATACATAGTTGACATATCAACCCCCCACACACACACCGTCTTGTCGGTGAATGGTGGTGTATTGATGGCTCTGGGGTGAAGTTTCCCTAGGTACAGATCTAAGATCAGCTTCACCCTCCCACAATCCTAACCTTATCCATTAGTGTGGGGGAATGCCCAGGGGATAATTCACCCTACACCATATTGATGAGGGTAACAGTCAATGCCCACCAGGAAACAGAGCCGCCATTAGAGAGCCAGCCAATGGCCAGAGTAAAGCATGCTAGGTAAATACAGCACCCCTCATCTCCCGCCCCCACCCCCAGCCACAGCGGGACACATTGACAGGAATAATAGACCACCTCAGAGGGATGGCAACAATGCAGCAATTAAAGTTGCAAAATTCAAGTCACTTTTCCAAAATTGCGTAACTCTCTGCTTTCTCCCTCCTGATTCCAGGAATTTTCCGAACGAGATTTCGGGAAAACCTGGAAATTTGGGGAAATTGACCAGAATTGTGTAACACTAGCAGCTTTACACAAAATGTAACATTACACACACCCATCAGAAACACTCTTATTGGAAACACTTCAACCCACAGTCTAGACCAGTGGATCTCAAACCTCTCCTCAAGGGACCCCCAAGATGTTTCCCAATGTGGCTGGAGCCCTGAACTGGCACATCTGGTTCATTAGTCAAGGGCTTGATGATTAGCTGACTCGGCAAATCAGGTTGGCTGGAACAATTCAAATACATGGAATGGCTGCCCCCCCCCCCCCCCCCCCCCCCCCCCCTCGAGGAGAGGTTTGAGAAAAACTGTCCTGAGCCCAACACATCGTTCTACCAAAATGACACATCTTGAGAAATTCCTTTCCCCATCTACATTAAACTCCCTCCCCTCTCCCCTCCCTCTGTTCCTTTGTGGATAGTGGGGTATAGCGTGGTGAGTGAACGCTCATTAGTGATGTACTGAGAGATAAGCCTGCATTAGCCACGCGACTAATCAATGGGAAAACCACTGAGCCTGGCCAGCAAAGGCAACGCTAACGGATATTCATAAAGACGGGTGAGCTCAGCGACACCGCACACTCACACACGCACACACGCACACTCACACACGCACACACACACGCACATACACACACACGCACACACGCACACACGCACACTCACACACGCACACACACACACACACACACACACACACACACACACACACACACACACTCTCAACATTCACTAGGTGTATACATTATGTTTTGCAGGACTGTTGGAAAGGACAGAGTAGGACGAAGAGCAGTCCCCGTCAACCTAAGGGACTGTTGCTAATACTGTTGCTAATACTGTCGCTAATACTATTGCTAATACTACACAATTTAAACACTTGCCTCCTCAAATCCGTTCTTCCCTGATACATGTGTAAATATTGGACTATCAATTGTGCCTTCCTGTATAATACTTATTCTAAAATGTCTATTCTATTCTACTCAGCCATTTACTTTATGTTCCTATTCTTTACTCTTTCTTATTGTTGTTGCATTGTCGAAATAGGAACCTGTAACTAAAAATACAAGGTGAAACTGGAAAGTGTGAATTGCTAACCACTATAGTTGAAACCATGAACCATTGACGTGTGGTAGCTGTTAGTTATGATGTTAAATATTTAAAACATTTGTGCTTTATCCTCCTCAAAATCCTCTGCCAATACTCTTTCTCTGTCTCTCCGTCTCGCTCTCTCTCTCTCTCTCTCTCTTCTCTTTCTCTGCCTCTGTCTCCGTCTCTCTCTGTCTCTCTCTCTCTCTGTCTCTCTCCCCCCCTCTCTCTCTCTCTCTCTGTCTCTCTCTCTCTGTCTCTCTCTCTGTCTCTCTCTCTGCCTCTCTCTCTGTCTCTCTCTCTGTCTCTCACTCTGTTTCTCTCCCTCTCTCTCTCTCTCTCTGCCTCTCTCTCTGTTTCTCTCTCTGTCTCTCTCTCTGTCTCTCTCTCTGTCTCTCTCTCTGTCTCTCTCTCTGTCTCTCTCTCTCTCTCTCTGTCTCTCTCTGCCTCTCTCTCTGTATCTCTCTCTGTCTCTCACTCTGTCTCTCTCCCCCTCTCTCTCTCTCTCTCTCTCTCTCTCTCTCTCTCTCTGTCTCTCTCTGTCTCTCTCTCTGTCTCTCTCTCCCTCTCTGTCTCTCTCTGCTTCTCTCTCTGTCTCTCTCTGTCCCTCACTCTGTCTCTCTCCCCCTCTCTCTCTCTCTCTCTCTCTCTCTCTCTCTCTGTCTCCCTCTGCCTCTCTCTCTGTCTCCCTCTCTCTCTCTCTCTCTCTCTCTCTCTCTCTCTCTCTCTCTCTCTGTCTCTCTCTCTCTCTGTCTCTGTCTCTGTCTCTGTCTCTCCTCTTCTCCTCTGTTATCAGTGTTCCTAGTGGGGTAAGGCAGATTAACTACGTTGACTTGGCTTTACTTATCATGCTGTGCCCAGTACGCCATGGTAGGAAGAGAGACTGGCGTCACAGGATGCTAAAGCTGAACCCTGGGCACACACATACACACACGCACACAAATGTGTATACACACGACACACACAAACACACACACACACACAGTTTATTGCTCTTTCTCGAAGGATTAACACACTGGTGTGCTCTGGGTGCTTAGTAGCTAGTGGTTCAGGGAATAGAAAAGGATAGAGAGTTTAGAATTGTATCTGAGGAGTGTAGACACAAACACCCCTTTCCTAACTCTAACCCACACCAGTCATCACTTAGTTACTGGTGCTGAAGATAGGGGAATGTTATTACACAAGGACTGGTCATGTAGCACCATGGAAATGGACAGTTATATGTTTACAATACACTTCCGCCCCAGTTTCACAGATTGCTGAGGAAAAAGAGAGGACTATGGGAAAAGACAGTTAATCCGGTGGATGGGACAGGGTAACACACGCCCGCATGCACGTTCACACACATACACACACACACACACACACACACACACACGCACGCACGTTCACACACACATACACACACACATACACGCACGCATGCACGTTCACACACATACACACACGCACGCACACACACACACACACACACACACACACACACACACACACACACACACACACACACACACACACACACACACACACACACACACACACACACACACACACACACAGTGTAACGTTGTAATTCGCTATTAACTGTCTAATCCCAAAGAAGGCTATATTGGGTTGACTCTCTCTAGCAGTTACAGCCAGCGATCAACAGTCACATACACGCTCACTCTACCTAAAAAAAGTATCATCCTTTGTCATATCATTTTCAGCCTGTAAACATGTCAGAAAATGTGTGTGTGTGTGTTTATGGTAGAGTTACTAAGAGAGGAATATAAAGCCCCCCCTCGGGCTCCTGGCCCCCCCATTAGTGATTAATCAGGCAACACACAGGCTGATGCACACTCACTAGATAATTAATCATTTCTGTGGGGAAGCCAGCCTGGCAAGCCTTTATCAACATGCAGAGAGGGGAGGGGGAGATGTAATGTGTGTGTGTATGTCTGTGTGGTTGAATTTTTGTGTTTGTGTGTGTTGTGGGGAGGGGGGGGGTAGCACTCACTAAAGGCTAGACCAAATGTGGATCTAGCGTTCTTCTGCCGATCGTTCAGCGCTCTGTGTTTTAGCGACCACCTGATGTAGACGGCTGACTGCTGACATTTTTCATGCGACTCCACATGTAAAATCGGTGCTAAGTGAGGTGATGTACTATCGGCCATAAAACGCTGTCGGTAGGTCTGAGCCCTAAGGGTCCTGGGATGACCATTATCATACTAATGATTATTCATGAAGAACCCACAACCTGCTAAGACTAGAGTGAAGACTAGAGCCTAACCCTCCCCTGGTTCCCCCTCCCCGGGTTCCCCCCTCCCTTGGTTCCCCCTCCCCTGGTTCACCCTCCCCGGGTTCCCCTTCCCTCGGTTCACCCTCCCTTGGTTCCCCCTCCCCTGGTTCACCCTCCCCGTTTTCCCCCTCCCCTGGTTCCCCCTCCCCTGGTTCACCCTCCCCGGGTTCCCCCTGCCCTGGTTCCCCCTCCCCTGGTTCACCCTCCCCTGGTTCACCCTCCCCTGGTTCACCCTCCCCTGGTACCCCTCCCCGGGTTCACCCTCCCCGGGTTCCATCTCCCCTGGTGCCCCCTCCCCTGGTTCACCCTCCCCTGGTTCCCCCTCCTCGGGTTCCCCCTCCCCTGGTTCACCCTCCCCGGGTTCCCCCTTCCCTGGTTCATCCTCCCCTAGTTCCCCCTCCCCTCCCTGTAGACTTTCTCAAGCTCTGTTAAGTTAGATGGGGAGTGCCTGTCAACAGCAATCTTCAAGTCTTTCTACATATTTTGAAATGGGATTCAAGTCAAAGTATTGGCTGGGCCACTCAAGGACATTTACATTCTTGTTCTGAAGCCATTCCAGCGTTACTTTGGGTTAGGTTTAGGGTTAGGGGTCATTATCCTGTATGCTTGGGGTCATTATCCTGTTGGAAAGTAAATCTTCGCCCCCAGTCTAAGGTCGTTTTCACTCTGAAGCAGGTTCTCATCATCGATTTGTCTGTATTTCGCTCCATTCATTGTTCCCTCTATCCTTACCAGTCACCTGCAGCTGAAAAGCATCTGCATAGCATGATGCTGCCACCACCATGCTTTACGGTAGGGATGGGGTTAGATGGGTCTAAGCGGTCTAAGGCACTGCATCTCAGTGCAAGAGGCGTCACTACAGTCCTTGTTACGAATCCATGCTGTATCACATCCGTCCGTGTTTGGGAGTCCCATAGGGCGGTGCACAATTGGCCCATTGTCGTCCGGGTTTGGCACGGGGTAGGCCGTGATTGTAAATAAGAATGTAAATAAGAATTTGTTCTTAACTGACTTGCCTAGTTAAATAAAGCTTACATTAAAAATAAAAATAAACTACTTAAACTAAGAATGCATCACATGATACATGTTCTGTCACTCCGAAGTCCGAAGTCCTTGAAAATAATCTTTCTCTAAATAAACAACCTATCAGTAGCTCAGGCAGTAGGAAGCTCTCTCATCCATGTATACGCAGATGATACTGTCTAATACTCAGCTGGCCCCTCCCCAGATGTTGTGTTAAATGCTCTACAACAAAGATTTCTTAGTGTCCAACAAGCTTTCTCTACCCTTAACCTTGTTCTGAACACCTCCAAAACAAAGGTCATGTGGTTTGGTAAAAAGAATGTCCCTCTCCCGACAGGTGTGATTACTACCTCTGAGGGTTTAGAGCTTGAGGTAGTCACCTCATACAAGTATTTGGGAGTATGACTAGACGGTACACTGTCCTTCTCTAAGCACATATCAAAAATGCAGGCTAAAGTTAAATCTAGATTTGGTTTCCTCTATCGTAATCACTCCTCTTTCACCCCAGCTGCCAAACTAACCCTGATTCAGATGACCATCCTACTACCCATGCTAGATGACGGAGATGTAATTTATAGATCTGCAGGTAAGAGTGCTCTCGAGTGGCCAGATGTTCTTTACCATTCGGCCATCAGATTTGCCACCAATGCTCCTTCTATAACACAACACTGCACTCTATACTCCTCCGTAAACTGGTCATCTCTGTATACCCGTCGCAAGACCCACTGGTTGATTCTTATTTATAAAACCCTCTTAGGCCTCACTCCCCTCTATCTGAGATATATACTGCAGCCCTCATCCTCCACATACAACACCCGTTCTGCCAGTCACATTCTGTTAAAGGTCCCCAAAGCACCCATCCCTGGGTTTTCAGTTCGCTGCAGCTAGCGACTGGAACGAGCTGCAACAAACACTCAAACTGGACAGTTTTATCTTAATCTCTTCATTCAAAGACTCAATCATGGACACACTTACTGACAGCTGTGGCTGCTTCTCGTGATGTATTGCTGTCTCTACCTTCTCGCCCTTTGTGCTGTTGTCTGTGCACTACAATGTTTGTACCATGCTTTGTGCTGCTGCCATGTTGTGCTGCTACCATGTTGTGCTGCTGCCATGTCGGGTTGCTACAGTACCATGTTGTTGTCATGTGGCGTTGCTACCATGCTGTGTTGTCATGTGTTGCTGCCATGCTGTGTTGTCTTAGGCCTCTCTTTAGTGCAGTGTTGTGGTGTCTCTCTTGTCATGATATGTGTTTTGTCCTGTCTTCTTTTTTTTTTAAATCCCAGCCCCCGTCCCCGCAGGAGGCCTTTCGGCAGGCCGTCATTGTAAATAAGAATTTGTTCTTAACTGACTTGCCTAGTTAAATAAGCGCTCAATACAAATCAAATAAAAGCAAGTGAAGAGAAGAACAAACTAACAATACTCTACACAAGCCTGCAGAGACAGTAAGGGTGCAGCTGAAATGGCACGCTATTCCCTACATAGTGCACTACTTTCACCAGGGCCCATAGGGCTCTGATAAACAATAGGGCACTATATAGGGAATAAGGTGCCATTTTCAGACGCAGCCTAAAGAGTCAGAGTTCACATCACTTAATGTTGCACTCTGCTCTCTGTCTCACACTCAGCTCACGTCCCTACACTTCACCCACACACTCCAGTCTAACGTCCTGGCTGGAGAGAGAAGATGACTGTGTTCTACCTACTGAATATCTATCAAACCAGAATTCACTGAATAAACCGAGAGAGAATCTAGTTGATCTGTCATTTGTATAAACGCCGCTGGTTATCAACTTCTTCAAACCTGTCCTGGTCTATCTGCAGAGCCGATCTGGTAAAATACAGAATAAAAAGTGAATTCAAGGCTCTCATCCCTGGTTCCTGTTTTTAAATGTGAACGTATTCCTCTTCCTCTCCTTACTCCTCCTCTCCCTGTTCTTCCTCTCCCGGTGTTGTGATCTGGAGACCTGAAACGGAGAGAGAGAGAGAGAGAGAGGGACATGGCTGAACGCTGTACGTGGGGCTACCTGCTACCTCCTTCCCCACTCCTTCCCTCTCTCTTCCTCCTTCACCTCTCTTTCTCCATCTCTCTCTCCCTCTGAAGAAAACATCAAAAGCGTCTCAGGCAAATGGGGAGTGACAGGGCCTTCATTTGTATTCAGGCTGACATTACAGATCCAAACTGTAGTCTTAAGGCTTTTTCAACAGTTTGTCAAGAGAGACCCATTGTTCTCTGACTCTCAGATCTCAGCTCTCTCGCAACACTCCTGACTTTCCCCACTCTTCCCCCTAACTTTGATGGATTGTTTTGCCATGGTTGCCATGCCTCTCTGTGTGTGTGTGTGTGTGTGTGTGTGTGTGTGTGTGTGTGTGTGTGTGTGTGTGTGTGTGTGTGTGTGTGTGTGTGTGTGTGTGTGTGTGTGTGTGTGTGTGTGTGTGTGTGTGTGTGTGTGTGTGTGTGTGTGTGTGTGTGTGTGGTTGTAGCTGTAGCCGTGCAAACATGAGTGGGTTCCCTTGTCAAAGCTATTTAAGTCGATGGGTTTAAAATAAACTGTGCCTTAGCAACAGCAGACACTGTAGGCTAGCCATCAATTAATGTAAATGTTGTCTAAAAAAAAATGCTTATTTTACAACTCTAACCAAAAGTGTAATCAATATTACATAATTACGCTACAAAATAAAGAGCAATTGAAATGTGTCAAATATAAGAACAAGATTGAGCTCAACTAAAATAAGAGCAAACATCAGTCTGAAAAAGCCTTAATGACAAAGCTTTCCAAGTGTCCATAGACAGCCCTTATCCAGACTAAGACATGTCAGGGAGAATTAGCAGGAGGAAGGTTCTAGATCAGTCTGAGCAGGTGTGTGCGTTTGTTTGCCTAGTATCTTTCCTAAAGTGATTAGCGTGCATGCAGTCTTAGCAAATGTACCTAACGGAGCTGCCGAGAGAATGGGGTGAATGTGTGTGTGTTTGCACTCATACATGCATGTGTGTGTGTATGTGTGTTTGTGTATGTGTGTGTGAAGAATTTGGTTGTTAGCCTGTGTGCGTAGAGTTAGGTTATGGCCTGGCGTGAGGAAGTGAGTGTGGTGTATTAACTCATGCTAAGAGGACAGTAAGTGTTCCAGACGAGGCTAGAAACAGACAGGATCACTTGTAGCAGATTAGGATCCAAATACATGCAATGTAGAGAACCGTGCAGGCCAGACAGGCAGGCAGGCAGGCAGACAGACAGACAGGCAGGCAGGCAGGCAGGCAGGCAGGCAGGCAGACAGACAGACAGCGAGGAGAGGCGTTAGGGTTGAAAAGTGCTGCCTAGAACCTGAAAGGGTTCTTTGACTGGTTTCAGGTAGAACCGTTTTTGGTTTCAGGTGAAACCTTTTTGGTTTCAGGTAGAACGCTTTTTGGTTCCAGGTAGAACCTTTTGGATTCCTTTTTGGGTAGAACCCTCTTTCCTCTTTCCACAAAGGCTTCTACATGGAACCCAAAAGGGTTATTTTCTACCTGAAACCAAAAACGGTTCTACCTGAAACCAAAAAGCGTTCTACCTGAAACCAAAAAGCGTTCTACCTGAAACCAAAAACGGTTCTACCTGAAACCAAAAACGGTTCTACCTGAAACCAAAAACGGTTCTACCTGAAACCAAAAAGCGTTCTACCTGAAACCAAAAAGCGTTCTACCTGAAACCAAAAACGGTTTTACCTGAAACCAAAAAGCGTTCTACCTTAAACCAAAAAAGTGTTTTACCTGGAACCAAAAAGGGTTATCCTATGGAGACAGCCGATTAACCCATTTCGGAACCCTTTTTATAAGAATGTGAAGGTCAGGGGTTTGAAGTGAGGCCTTTAGCTCACTTTAGCTCATAAATTCCCTCCTGATGTACGGCAGAATGTGCATTGGCTTGGGATTGTTGTGAATGCATGCACTTAATTTACCCAGAGCATGGGTATAAAAAGTTAAAAGAATGTGAACTGCACTGCAAATAAACAGAGTTTACACTTATCCAATGTGCACTTATCAGGAGCTGACTGTTCAACGAATGAAGAGGGAAGATGAGTATAAATAGGATTGCTCGTGTGATACTTGTGAAAAACACCGATCTACAATTGCAATGTCAAAAAAACGACAACGTTCCTCCACTGTAAATATGAATTTACATGTGAGAGATATGCTAGAAGTCCTTACACGGAGTATGTCTAAATGTAGAGTGTGGTGGAGTACATTTTGGTTCCCTGGTGTCTATGTGAAGTACATTGCAGGTTGTTTCAGGGCTAACCCGAACACAGGCTAACACGGTCTGCACAGACAACCATATCTATTCCCCACAGCTAGCGTAATGTCTTTCATGTGTTGGGATGGATGTATTGGACCCTAGGCAGCAGTAGAAAACACCACTCCCTTCCTCTGTCTATACATATTTTCAGACACCACAACACACTGCAGCGCATCCTCAATTTTTGCTCGATAAAACAGCGGAGGGGAAAAAAATGTTTTTTCTAAAAACGATCAACTCCCTTGGCCTTCCTTTCCTCCCTCTCTCTCCCTCTCTCTCTCTCTCCCTCCCTCTCTCCCTCCCTCTCTCTCTCTCTCTCTCCCTCCCTCTCTCTCTCTCTCTCTCTCTCTCTCTCTCTCTCTCTCCCTCCCTCTCTCTCTCTCTCCCTCTCTCTCTCCTTCCCTCTCTCTCTCTCTCTCCCTCCCTCTCTCTCTCTCTCTCTCACTCTCTCTCTCTCTCCCTCTCTCTCTCTCCCTCCTCTCTCTCTCTCTCTCCCTCTCTCTCTCTCTCTCCCTCCCTCTCTCTCTCTCTCTCTCCCTCCCTCTCTCTCTCTCCCTCTCTCTCTCTCTCTCTCTCTCCCTCTCTCTCTCTCTCTCTCTCTCCCTCCCTCTCTCTCTCTCTCTCTCGCTCTATCCATCATTCAGTTCAGACGGGACGTGTGCCGGTTAGCAGAATGCCATGTCTCTAACAGGGTTAGGCTACAGGCCCCGACACAAAACCCTCGACTTTGAAGTCCGACCCAACATTATACAGGGTGTCACTGCGTATCACTGATAACTAATACTCTAAGTCTTTATTCACGTGTCTTTATTGGGTGTTTTATAGAGGAGGGTCACTGGAGAGGGAGAGGCTGGCTAGACTAGTGTGTCTGTCTGGCTGGCTGGGTGGCTGACTGGTTGACTGACTGGCGTTCTTTACCGTCTGTAGGTAGCCTAGTCTGTGACTGCTAATCCACAAAGCAGATTATATTTATTTTGGCGGCGGCGGCTGGTAATTCGTTGAAATCAACAAAGGCTTTCCATTAGACCCCTGCTGTTGTCCTCAAAACAGACACTCTGTTGGTCCCAGAGCACTGAGTGATACGAGGAGCACTGAGTGATACAACACACACACAAATACAGGCACGCACGCACGCACACACGCACACACACACACACACACACACGTCTCAAACAGAGAGGGAGCACAGGGAGTGAGGGACAGAAAAAAGGAGTGTGAGAGAGCACAAGAAAAGGGGAGTAGAGAGCGAGGGAGCGGGAGAGAGAATGAAAATGGGGAAGAGAAGGATGGGGAATGCAAAGTGTGTACACATGAGGGTGAGAGAGCGAAAGAAAGGGAAGAAAGTGAAAGGAGGAGGGAGCGAGGGAGGGAGGGAGAGGTGTAGCCCAAACATTGGCCTTTATGTTTATTCCTCCGTGTTTCACGCTATCCTCCTCTGGGGGAGGAGGGACTCACTTAACTTCCTCTGCTCTCCTCTTTTCCTCTTTTCCTCCACACCGTGACGGTCTGAACAATGAGACCCTCAGCTACCCGCACTCACGCACGCACGCACGCACACACACACACACACACACACACACACACACACACACACACACACACACACACACACACACACACCATAGCATTCCAAACCATACTGTAGTATTGGCCTACAATAAATCAGGCAGCACTCAAAGAGAGATCCACTGTGTGTGTGGGTCTTGCATGTCAGAGAGAGAGAGATAAGGGATGCTTATGTCATTAAGTCTCATTAAGACCTCTCTCCTGTCCCAGAGCCATTGGGACAAGGCGCTTAGACAAACAGGATGCTTGGGCTCGGTGCCCCGCTCCAACCGTGCTCACACACATTCACAACACACACACACACACACACAAGGTTCCAGCAGGGATCTGAAGGGCTGCCACCACACCGGATTACCCTCGTCACAGGAGAAGTGGGCCAGACGCTATCCTCCCATCGCTTCCAACACACACACACACACACACACACACACACACACACACACACACACACACACACACACACACACACACACACACACACACTGGAGGGTCACTGATGTTTCTTTTGTTTTTTTAACCTTTTTATTTATCTAGGTAAGTCAGTTAAGAACAAATTTGTTTATACTAATGGGTGTGCACTGTGCACGTGCAGATGCTTGTGTGTGTGTGTGTGTGTGTGTGTGTGTGTGTGTGTGTGTGTGTGTGTGTGTGTGGTGAGGGACTGGTGTTTCCCTCATCATTTGGATTGACTGTAACTCTCTCTCTTTCTCTCTCCGATTAGTTAACATTATTACAGAGTGGATGTATGATTCATTAAAACAAGTTTAAATGCACAGGCATTTCCAAGCATGCTTTACAGAATGTGAAATATTATATTTAGGCTGTATTAACGAATAAAAACCTATGAATGTGTCATCCATTTGAATCCAATCAATAGAGACAATCAGGGGACCTAAATCCAGAGAAACTGTACTTTACATACAGAAAGTGAAAAGCTGTTATCTGATGCATCACTTCTGTAGATGTGGCTTCTGTATGTCTCTTTCGGAGTGAAGATTGTATCAGAGTGTTTCTGAGTGTCTCTGAGAGTGGTATTAGTGTGTCAGCGTTCATAAGTGATGCTTTGGAGCTCCCCTAGGCCCTGTACTTGGTCCGGTTAAACCTTCAGAACTCCAGACCTCCGCACTTTCCTTCCATGTCTACCCCAGCAACCTGGGACCTGACTGGGGCACGGAGAGAGTGAGAGACCCTTTAACCTTTAGTACAGGGGCAAGGGACCTGATAATGTCTAGTTTGGTAAGTTTGTGGGTTAAGGCATCAGCATGCTTCAGTTTGGCTGGCGCCTGGCCAAACTCGGCTAGGTGAACCAAACTAGTGTGCTCGCATACTCCCTTAAAAGACCTTCGCTTGAAAAACTAGAACTAAATAGTACTGTTTGTCCATTTTGAGATACCCTAGCCAGTATACCCTTCCTCAAAATAGTCTGAATTCATCTAAGATAACAGAAGAAATCTATCATTAATTTTGATGTTTTTGTCAAGGAGATCTTAGTCGAGCAATTTTACATCTAACTAAGATGTTTTGTGAAGCATTTCTCAATGGAAAAATGTGCATGAAAACGAGTCGTCTATCTTTGAATAGCAACAAAGACTTTATTGAAGAATCCCTACTGATGACCACACACTGACAAAGGGGCGTAGACTTCGGCTACCGACTTCGATTTGCCTCGAGAAAAAATGTGTGTGCCCGAACAGCCAAAAATAACCTTACCGATGTCCAAAACAGACAAAAATGTAATCAAACACAAACTCATCCGAACTGTTTCAGCTGGGAAGCAGACGCCTTCAGTGGCTAAGAGAGAGGTGTGAGTCAAATTAATTGGGTGAATAGGACAAGGAGGTGAGGGAACTTTGGATATATATCTGGGAGTTGATTTAATGGTTTAAAAGAGAGAGAGTGTGTGTGTGTGTGTGTGTGTGTATGTGTGTGTGTGTGTGTGTGTGTGTGTGTGTGTGTGTGTGTGTGTGTGTGTGTGTGTGTGTGTGTGTGTGTGTGTGTGTGTGTGTGTGTGTGTGTGTGTGTGTTGGGAAGCACTAATTGGAAACTAGGGTCAGGGGGTTGAGGCCCTGAGAGAGGCAGGTTGACAGGGCTCTCTAAATGTCTCTATCTCTCCTCTCCCATCATCACTCTCCTCCCCCATCCCTTCATCCACTCCTCCCCTGCAGTCCTCCCTTACCTCTCCTCCTCTCTCTGCTGTCCATCTCAGCCATCCATTAGAGCTTCAGAGGTCTCCACACCACATCTATTCACCAGAGTAACCTGACTACACACACACACACAAACACACGCATACACACCACTACTTTTAGTGGTGAGAGGTTTGGTTTCCCTGTCAGAAACATTTAATGCGGAAGCCACGTCAGACCGTGTGTATGAGAGAGAGAGGAGAGAGAGAAAGAGAGAGCACTAGCACTTAACCCCTGGTAAGCGGGGCGAGTATCTAATGTGGCGGAGAAAATAACCTCCACTATACAGACACATAATCTTCTCTCTCTGTGTCCACTTCTAACCCTGAAGAATCTCCATATTTACTCAAACCAGTGAATATTTTGAGATTTGGGCCCAGCTGGCCCCCGTGTGTCGGTGTGTGTGTGTGTGTGTGTGGAGGGGGGGGGGGGGGGTTGGTCTTACTCTGAGCAGTGAGGAACATCTATTATTTAGTAGAGGTAACCTGAAGCTTCTTCTGCTCAGGCAAATTTGCTTTGTTGCCTCTCCCCTGGGAGAATAAAGAATTAATAGGGAGAATTTATAAGTGTGTGTGTGTTCAGTAAAACACTGATTCCTGTACTGTATGCCTGGCATGGCTCGTCTCAAGGGCCCAAAGCATGCATACTCAAACACACACACACACACACACACACACACACACACACACACACACACTAGAGTTGGGCAATATTACGACAGTATCGTGTATTGATTATGACTGACAGTGCATCGTGGATGGGGACGGCATCGTGATGTGACAGACCTAGGTTAAGCCTATTTGAACTTGAATGGCGGACAGCAGGACAGCAGGACAGCAGGACAGCAGGACAGCAGGACAGCACACGAGTGACATTCTGAGTAATTTGCCTTTTCCTATTTGCTGGAGACTATTTTAATAAATATGTTATATAAAGAACACAAGAGAGAAATGTAGGCTAGACAGAGCAGAGAATTCCACCAAAGCAGCGCAGTGTCCAGTCAGAAAATATTGTTTCTCTCTCTCTCTCTCTCTCTCTCTCTCTCTCTCTCTCTCTCTCTCTCTCTCTCTCTCTCTCTCTCTCTCTCTCTCTCTCTCTCTCTCTCTCTCTCTCTCTCTCTCTCTCTCTCTCTCTCTCTCTCTCTCTCTCTCTCTCTCTCTCTCTCTCTCTGATGCATGGGCCTATATCATAAACCAATTCATTTTTTATAAATATAATGAAAACTCACTCTTTAACTATCTTCTAGCCGTTCTAACCCAGAAGAGTCTAAGCCCTGGGATTGTTTAAAGATGGTCACACCAAGGATCCTTTTGCTACTTTCCGAAAACCTCCCTGGTCGTTGTGGTTGAAAAATTCACAGCTTGACTGAGGGACCTTACAGATAACATGTATGTGTGGGGTACAGAGATGGGGTGGTCATTCAAAAATCATGTTAAACCCTATTACTGCACACAGAGTGAGTCCATGCAACTTACCCAGACATGTTAAGCACATTTTTACTCCCCAACGTATTTAGGCTTGCCATAACAAATGAGTTGAATACTGACTCAATACATTTCAGCTTTTCATTTTTTTTTTGTAATCAATTTGTAAACGTTTCTAAAAACCTAATTCC
Organism: Oncorhynchus clarkii lewisi; assembly: GCF_045791955.1. Classification (NCBI taxonomy): domain Eukaryota; kingdom Metazoa; phylum Chordata; class Actinopteri; order Salmoniformes; family Salmonidae; genus Oncorhynchus; species Oncorhynchus clarkii. Next base: position 11,684,886 of record NC_092171.1, on the reverse strand, counting down.
TCTCAATTGAATCCATTTCAAATGTAGGCTGTAACACAACAACACGTGGAAAAACTCAATGGGGTGTGAATACTTTCTGAAGGCACTGTGTGCGATAACTAACAAAAGAGATCTGTTAAATGCATCTGCTGCTAGTCTAGCCAAGTGTTCTGTTCCCTCCGCTGCAGCTCCTCAACAAAACACATCAGGGCTACTGAAAACATGAACTTAACAATTAGGACTTAGGCTAGGATACTGGGTATCGTTTGGCAAACAAATACATTGCTTTGGTCAGGCATAGTCATTGCACGCATGTATCTCTCGACGACTTAGTTGGCGGCTTGCGGCAATAATCTGAAAAACATTTGCTGTTCCGTGTTTCCCTCAGTCAGCTGAATAGTTCATAGGTCACGTGACCGAATGAGCGTCTGGGACAAAACAGAGAGGTAAAACTGGTTTCTGGCGCATCTCGAAATTGTTTGCTTCCTGGCGAATTTGGCTCTAGATTTTGAGCGGTTGGAGCTACAGTGTGACTGACTATGACCCCATCCCTGAAAGACGTTCAGGAGCATACAGTACACGTGTCTTCTGTTTTCACCTGAGACACAAGACGTGCAAGACTCATTCGAAGGTAGAGGGGGATGAATCTTCACAGAATAATTGAGGAAGCTTGGGCGACGCACTGACATGACTTCTCTGTGGAAAGGTGAGACTCTCACGTACATGTTATTGCATATTTTTCTCTAGGATGCCCATAGGCCTCACAAGACTTGTCTGTAGGTTCCCCCCGGTACCAGTTGAAAACATTTATGGAATATGGATACAGTTTAGTGCGAAAAATATGGGGTTAAAAAAACTTGGTCGTTCTTATAGATAGAGGACACACTTCAGAACATTCTTACTTGATATTTTTTTTGGGGGGGCTATCTGTTCCATGTAGTGAATCTGTTATTCAATGTGGTTGTATGGGATAATAGCAGTGAGGCCAATAAATAATTTTACATCAAATCATTTTGTATATCATTTTTGATACTTCAAAATTAAACATTTTTAAATTCATAATGCCAAACAAAGAAGGGCACATCTATTGGTAGATGGGAAAAATTAAAAAAGCTAATATTGAATATCCGTTTGAGCATGGTGAAGTTATTAGTTACACTTTGGATGGTGTATCAATAAACCCAGTCACTACAAATGATTCAAGCATCCTTCCTAACTCAGTTGCCAGAGAGGAAGGAAACCCCTCAGGGATTTCACCATGAGGCCAACAGTTACAAAGTTTAATGGCTGTGATAAGAGAACTGAGGATGGATTAACAACATTATAGTTACTCCACAATACTAACCTAAATGACAGGGTGAAAAGAAGGAAGCCCGCACAGAAAACAAATATTCCAAAACATGCATCCTGTTTACAATAAAGCTCTATAAAAAAATATGGCATATAAATTAACTTTATGTCCTGAATACAAAGCGTTATGTTTAGGGCAAATCCAACACAACATATCACTGAGTACCACTCTTCATATTTTCAAGCATGGTGGTAGCTGCAACATGTTATGGGTATGGGGAGCTTTTTAGGATAAAAATAAATAAAAATAAACAGAATAGAGCTAAGCATTGGCAAAATCCTAATGGAAAACCTGGTTCAGTCTGCTTTCCAACAGAGACTGGGAGACAAATTCACCTTTCAGAAGGAAAATAACCTAAAATACAAGGCCAAATATACACTGGAGTCGCTTACCAAGAAAACATTGAATGTTCCTGAGTGGCCTAGTTATAGTTTTAACTTAGATCAGCTTGAAAATCTATGGTAACTTGAAAATGGCTGTCTAGCAATGATCAACAACCAACTTAACCAGAAAGACTCACTGCTGTAATCACTGCCAAAGGTGATTCTAACATGTATTCACTCAGGGGTGTGAATACTTAAATGAGATTTTCAATAACTGTGCAAAAAAATCTGAAAACATGTTTTCACTTTGTGATTGTGAGGTATTGTGTGTAGATGGGTGAGGGGGAAAAAACGATTTAATCCATTTTTAATTCAGGCTGTAACACAACAAAACGTGGGATAAGTCAGAATACTTTCTGAAGGCACTGTAGGAGACAGCTGACAGCCCAGCCAACACACACACACACACACACACACACGCAACCGTGCACTGACCAGATGTGTGTGTGCATGCATGCATGTGTGTGTGTGTATGTACATGTGTGTTTGTGTCCATGCATATGTGTGTGTGTGCTGCATGTATAACTCAATTTGTGTGTGTGTGTGATGTGCATGTCTGAGACGGCAGTGGTGGGTGCGGTATTCTCAGCACGTTACAATTATTCCTCCCTCTCGTCCACAGTAAAGGCATGGCAATGCAATTTACACATTAGAATCAGAGCCATGTGACACGGGCCGGGCCATTAGCAACCCATTCAAGTGTTGTTCTGCTAGACAGCACTTTGGGACTGCACTTACATATGCCCACCGTTTACCTCTGCACCACTACACCCGCTAGATGATCCCACACCCCTCTTCCCTCACCCGTCTTCCCTCGCCCCTGTCGCTCTCCCCCCACTGCCAAGTGAACGAGAAAAATAGAGGGAGCAAAAAAAGATTATGCGAAAACAAGAGGCGGAAAGAGTGAAAACAACTTAAGAGACGAGGGGTGTAATTTAGGTTTTATCTGTGTGGACGGAGAGAGAGAGCAGCAGTCTGGACTCCATTTGGGGGACAGGGGGCTCCTAACTGGTGTTTTACCCTGTCTGGACCAACATACACACACACACACACTTACACACACACAAGGGTAATGTTGGTGATCACAGCCCCTCCACAGTCTTCAAAGCCTGTCGGGTGAAAAGATATAGTATTGTGTCAGGAAGTGGGTTTATTCACCCTACAGTTAGACTGGGAGTCTTTGAAAAACAAACACACAACGTCACTGTTAGGAGTGCTATCTCTTATAAGATACAGGAGATAAAGACTTCCCTACCAGTCTGATTCATCCACTACAACCCACTCTGGAGCCCCAATATACCCAGCATAACCAACACACGAGTGCCTTGCTTACTAATTATGTCTCACCGTGTTCATTTGACTGAAGGCGTTCACCTGGGCAAGCTAAATGAAAACCAGCTGGCTTTCACAGTCTCACGTCAGAATTAGATGTTCATTCATGTTTCAAGTTGTTCCAAACGCGTTTGGTTACTTCTCCGTGTCGTTCCAAGGTTAGGTTAAGCTATTAACCCCGAATACGTCGCCAACTGCACTTTCCCTGGCTAGCCTAGCTCACGTGAAATTCATTGTGTTAATTCAAGCTTTCGCTCATTTAGAGCAGGGGTCTTCAACCTTTTCTTTCCCAGGGAACCCCTCCCAGGCAAACTGGCGACCCAGGGATCCCTCCCAGGCAAACTGGCGACCCAGGGAACCCCTCCCAGGCAAACTGGCGACCCAGGGATCCCTCCCAGGCAAACTGGCGACCCAGGGATCCCTCCCAGGCAAACTGGCGACCCAGGGAACCCCTCCCAGGCAAACTGGCGACCCAGGGAACCCCTCCCAGGCAGACTGGCGACCCAGGGAACCCCTCCCAGGCAAACTGGCGAACCAGGGAACCCCTCCCAGGCAAACTGCCGACCCAGGGAACCCCTCCCAGGCAAACTGGCGACCCAGGGAACCCCTCCCAGGCAAACTGGCGACCCAGGGATCCCTCCCAGGCAAACTGGCGACCCAGGGAACCCCTCCCAGGCAAACTGGCGACCCAGGGAACCCCTCCCAGGCAGACTGGCGACCCAGGGAACCCCTCCCAGGCAAACTGGCGACCCAGGGAACCCCTCCCAGGCAAACTGGCGACCCAGGGAACCCCTCCCAGGCAAACTGGCGACCCAGGGACCGTCATTATATGTTCACATAAAATGTTCAGCCTTTTCTTATCAACAGGTGAATGATAATGGCAAGGAGAGGTAATCAACATTTGAAAATGAATAGATTTGGTAGATAGTTTTTCATTATTTGAACCTCCCCACATTATAATTGGATAAGGAAGTGTAAACACATTTTCACTAAGAGCAGCTGTTTAGCTGGTAAACATAGGTTATCCATGTGTTGGCAAAAATGTATGTCCAAGTCAAGAAAGCTTACAGAACCAGCATACAGCACCACTTACTGCACTGGTAGCCTATGCTGCTCTTTCAAATCCTACATTAAGATAATCCAGTGAGTGTAATTGGCTCCAATGAGGGTAATTTGCTCAATATTTGGAGTTGAGAAATAATGTTGACATAATCTCCTCTTCATAATCTCCTCTTCTTTTCCACGGTATTATACTATATATTCATAAAAACATTGAGACAAATCAATTGTTATACACGGAACAAAAATATGAACACAACATGTAAAGTGTTGGTCCCATGTTTCATGAGCTGAAATAAAATATCCCAGAAATGTTCCAAATGCACAAAAATATTATTATTTGTGCACAAATGTCCCTGTAAGTGAGCATTTCTTCTTTGCCAAGATAATCCATTCACCTGACAGTTGTGGCATATCAAGAAGCAGATTAAACAGCATGCTCATTACACAGGTGCACCTTGTGCTGGGGACAATAAAAGGCCATTCTAAATGTGCAGTTTTGTCACACAACACAATGTCACAGATGTCTCCAGTTCTAAGTAAACCTGCAATTGGCATGCCTACTGCAGGAATGTCCCCAAGAGCTGTTTCCAGATAATTGAATGTTCATTTCTCTTAGGTAGCCTAGGCTGTAGCCTACTAAATAAATATATTTTTGCAGCCTATATTCGATTCTGGGAATCGTTTATTTAGGTTTAAATTTTACTATTTTGATAATGTAAACAATTAGTTATGTTGACTATAGGCTTTTTTTCAGAGCATTTTAAGTTGTCAATGTGCCTCATCTCATTGTTAATAAAATATACATTTCTTAATTAATTCATGGTTTCCTTTTACCCAAATGTTGAATAGATTGCAGTCAAATTCATTCCTGCAGGCTGGCAATAAAACAGTCATGAAAACAATTAAATAAATGAGTGTTATTTTGGTGAGTCACGAATCGGCTCAACAATTCTATGCGGGTTGGTCGGATTGCGGAGATAAATCTGTCCTGATTTGGGATTTTGTGTGGGGCTCAGAATTGTTGTGGCTGGCATGGGGGCGGGAGCGACTCCAAAACACTGACCCGTGCATGACTCTACTTCAAGGGCTTCTGTGGGTGTATGTGTGTGTGTGGGCCTGCGTGCATACATAGGTGTGTAGGTGTGTGTGTGTGTAATTGTCTTAGCTGCATGGGGTGAGCTGTGAGTTTGTGAGTGTGTGAATACAAAATGCTGACTAAGGGGCTGTCCAGAACAGCATCTTATCTGAGGCGTGACGTGTGGAGGCAGGCTGGCTATCAGGGAGAGGAATCTAACAGTTCCACCATTAGAGGGAGAAAACGGTAGACTGCACCAGGCTCCTTCTATTGTAAGAGATACATTTACTGTGTGATAAGCAGAAATCCTCTTCTGGGAGGGAACAGGAGAGGATACGAGGACTGAAGGGGGGAAAGGGCTAGAGAGGACCTGAAGCACTCTGCCACACACACACACACACACACACACACACGCATGCAGAATGCACATCTTGCCGACAAATAAAAGTGGAGAAAAAAAACGATCCTGTACTTTTCCAACGTTGTGTTTCCTTCATGAATCACTCTTCCATGATTCACTGTCTAGATACAGATAACTGTAATCAGAAGTTCTGAAAACAGATAGGGAAGAGGCGAAATAGTCAGACGTTAAGAAAAGCTCAAGCACGGATTGGGTATCGGGTGAGAGGGTGAAACATATCAACATAGCCCTGCACTCTCACCCTCTCACCACCCACGCAACTCCCCCTTCCCCCTCTCCCCCTCTCACCACCACCCAACTCCCCCTTCCCCCTCTCCCCACCACCCAACTCCCCCTTCCCCCTCTCCCCCTCTCAGCACCACACAACTCCCCCTTCCCCCTCTCACCCTCTCAACACCACGCAACTCCCCCTTCCCCCTCTCACCCTCTCACCACCCACCCAACTCCCCCTTCCCCCTCTCACCCTCTCACCACCCACCCAACTCCCCCTTCCCCCTCTCACCACCACGCAACTCCCCCTTCCCCCTCTCACCCTCTCACCACCCACCCAACTCCCCCTTCCCCCTCTCACCCTCTCACCACCCACGCAACTCCCCCTTCCCCCTCTCACCCTCTCAACACCACACAACTCCCCCTTCCCCCTCTCACCCTCTCACCACCCACCCAACTCCCCCTTCCCCCTCTCATCCTCTCACCACCCACCCACCCAACTCCCCCTTCCCCCTCTTACCCTCTCACCACCCATCCACCCACCTAACTCCCCCTTCCACCTCTCACCCTCTCACCACCCATCCACCCACCTAACTCCCCCTTCCCCCTCTCACCCTCTCACCACCCACCCATCCAACTCCCCCTTCCCCCTCTCACCCTCTCACCACCCACCTAACTCCCCCTTCCCCCTCTCACCCTCTCTTCTCCTTCCCTCTTTTTCTGCCTAATCTCCATACAGTCTGCCAGGGCTTGTTCTGACAGACTTTGTTTTAGAATAAATAAACACACAGTTGGTTACTGTACATAATGTCGGTCTACAGAGCAAACAGTAATTTCCCCAAACTGTTCAAATTGTTAACATCCACCTGCAGACCAATTTCGCCTGCGTCTGTCCTAACAGATGAACATGCAGGCGTTTGAAAATAGAGCAGTGGTATGCAAACGGCCTCTGACTGGGAGAGAAATGTCGTTTTCTGTCTTTTTTGTCCTGAGTCGGTTGAGAAAAATCTCTTCTCATTGAAGTGGATCGACAGAGCACCCTTAAATGACATCGACTTCAACTCAATAGAACAAGACAGGCATCAACGATCCATTCTGACGGATAGCCCAGATTTACACACAGTCATTACCTACCACCTCGGTCAGCCTATAGCCTGACAATTTAGACGGCTGAAAGAGACTCACTTCAAGGGTTGAGCGGTAGTCACACTTAACAGTCGGTTAACCAGAAATGGCAGATAGAAATCTATATCACCACTGTAGCCTGCTTGTATGGAAGTGTATCAAGAGGTCTGCCCAGAGGTCTGGACCTTTATGGCACAGGAGTTATAGGGTTAATGCCCTGTGATTAAAGGCTCACTGGTTCAAGCCTTGCTTAGGCTATTTGCTTTGAAACCACACTAGAGCCGTACGGTACAATTGTTCTGTACTGTAAGTAGCCTACAACAGTGTCCTTGCTTTGTGATCATCCCCAAGCACCCTGCTGCTAACAGCTGAGCTGAGCTGACGGAATGACTACCTCGTCTTTCTACGTGTTTCAGTGTAAAAACAGTACCAGTCAAAAGTTTGGACACACCTACTCATCATTGTCGAATAATAGTGAAAACATCACAACTAGGAAATAACACATATGGGAATCATGTAGTAACCAAAAAAAGTGTTGAAAGTAGCCACCCTTTGCCTTGATGAAAGCTTTGCGCACTCTTGACATTCTCTCAACCATCATCACGAGGTAGTCACCTGGAATGCATTTAAATGAACAGGTGTGCATTGTTCAAAGTTAATTTGTGGAATTTCTTTCCATCTTAATGCGTTTGAGCCAATCAGTTGTGTTGTGACAAGGTAGGGTTGGTATACAGAAGATGGCCCTATTTGGTAAAAGACTAAGTCCATATTATGGCAAGAACAGCTGAAATAAGCAAAGAGAAACGACAGTCCATCATTACTTTAAGACATGAAGGTCAGTCAAGTGCAGTCTGACCTGGACTCCAGACAAGAGCACAGATTTCCACTGATCTTTTTTGATATTTGGATTTGTTTAACACTTTTCTGTTTACTACATGATTCCATATGTGTTATTTCACAGTTTTGATGTCTTCACTATTATTCTACAATGTAGAAAATAGTAAAAATAAAGACAACCTGTGAATGAGTATGTGTCCACATTTTTGTTATGTATGTAGGACGCAAACACACACGTGCACCTGCATGTGACAAAAACACACACACACACACACACCCGAGTGTGACACGGTATCCGAGTCGGCGGGTGTCATCGCTTCACACCTCTCCAGACGGATTCTCAACAGGTGCGGCCGCCATGCACTGTGGGTAATTGACGTCGAGTGCAGCCGGGCTGTAAGTGGTGCGGCGCCAAATCAACTCACGACAAAAATCAAACAAACAATGGAAAGTACTTTCTGATTACCCTCGAGTTTTTCTGCATCTCAAACGACACCCTGTCACCTAGTATAATGCAGTACTTCAGTCTTTCATCGCAGCTCTACATGGGAATAGGGAATCATTTCAGACACAATTGTTAGGATTTTTAAAGTACTCTATACTGTAATATTAGTGAATCAGTCTTTACCCCATAGGCTCTCTCTCTCTCCCCCTCTCTCCCCCTATCTCTCCCCCTCTCTCCTTCTCCCCTCCCTGTTCCACTGTCTTCACTAATTTGGTAATTAGAATTCAGATTTCCACGTCGCAGGGTGTGCCCATGAAACAGCTGCTTGGGAGTAGAATTACCTTGCTGTCAATAGGGAGCCCTGAGGAGAGGAGAGCACACACCGACTGCAGCTAGTCTATAAATATACAGTACAGCTCTCCAAGGCTACGACAACTTTTGGGGAAAACACTTCTTTGCCTGAATCTGAGATTGACTGCATTCAGAAAAATCAGTATGAGCCGTTATCTCGGGCAAGGATTAAGCCTAGCTGTGTAGGCTTTTTATTACTGGCCGTCTTGTAACAAACAGGAACATGTTTCATCTGTGTGTGGTTAACATTTTAAATGTTAGTCATTTAGCAGACACTTTTGTCCACAATGACTTACAGGAGCAATTAGGGTTTGCTCAATGGCACATCAACAGATTTTTCACCTACAGTAGTCACTTCAGGGATTTGAATCAGCAACCTTTCATTTACTGGCCCAATGCTCTTAACCACTAGGCTACCTGCCACCCTCGGGTAGGAAACCAGCCCTTTCAACACTAGCATAGAGCTATGATTCTAGAACACACCCTGACCTGTTCCTGTCTTATTTCATTGTAGACCCAGTCTACTGTGAAAGGACGTACAATTGGCTCCCAGAACTGATACACTTCCTGAAGAATCTGGAGATCGATGACATCACCATTAAATCGTGCCTCATCATCTTTTGGTTCCTGTCCAAACCTAGTCCACTCTGCTACTGTGTGTGTGTGTGTGTGTGTGTGTGTGTGTGTGTGTGTGTGTGTGTGTGTGTGTGTGTGTGTGTGTGTGTGTGTCAAATCAAATCAAATGTCATTTTATTTGTCACATGCTTCGTAAACAACAGGTGTAGACTAACAGTGAAATGCTTACTAGCGGGCCCATCCCAACAATGTAGAGAGAAAGAAATAAGAAGTAATAAAAAAAAAGACAAATAATAACACGAGGAATAAATGCACAATGAGTAACGATAACTTGACTATATACACGGGGTACCAGTACCGAGTCGAGGTAATTGAGGTAGATATGTACATATAGGTAGGGATAAAGTGAGTCGAGGTAATTGAGGTAGATATGTACATATAGGTAGGGATAAAGTGAGTCGAGGTAATTGAGGTAGATATGTACATATAGGTAGGGATAAAGTGAGTCGAGGTAATTGAGATAGATATGTACATGTAGGTAGGGATAAAGTGAGTCGGCAACAGGATAGTAATACACAGTAACAGCAGCATATGTGATGAGTCAAAAAAGGGTCAATGAAGACAGTTAAATAGTTAGCCAATAGCTACCCGGACTAACTATTAAACAGTTTTATGGATTGGGGGTAGAAGCTTTTCAGGGTCCTGTTGGTTCCAGACTTGGTGCACCGGTACTGCGTGCCGTGCGGTAGCAGAGAGAACAGTCCATAACTTGGGTGGCTGGAGTCTTTGACCATATTTAGGGCCTTCCTCTTCTAAGACATGTACGTGTGTGTGTGTGTGTGTGTGTGTGTGTGTGTGTGTGTGTGTGTGTGTGTGTGTGTGTGTGTGTGTGTGTGTGTGTGTGTGTGTGTGTGTGTGTGTGTGTGTGTGTGTGTGTGTGTGTGTCCTCTCCCTGCTCTCTCCTCTCTGCTGCAGGCGTCTGGGTCTCAATGGGCCCATCTGGTCTCCATAGTGTAGAATCTGGGGCACAGCTAGACAGGGGCCCCTAGTCACCCTCCTACAGCACACACACATACACACACGTCAACAGAGATGGTGTGGTTACACTTACAGTGCCATCGGAAAGTATTCATACCACTTCAGTTTTGCCACATTTTGTTACGTTACAACCCTATTCTTTAACAACAATTGTTTAACAACTCTTGAGGATTAGCTCCTTTTTTTCAATTTTCGCCTAAAATGACATACCCAAATCTAACTGCCTGTAGCTCAGGCCCTGAAGCAAGGATATGCATATTACTGGTACCATTTGAAAGGAAACACTGTGAAGTTCATGGAAATGTGAAAGGAATGTAGGAGAATATAACACAATATATCTGGTAAAAGATAATACAAAGAAAAATAACAACCGTTCTTTTGTATTTTCTTTGTACCATCATCTTTGAAATGCAAGTCAAAGGCTATAATGTATTATTCCAGCCCAGGTGCAATTTAGATTTTGGCCACTAGATGGCAGCAGTATATATATGCAAGGTTTTAGACTGATCCAACGAACCATTGCATTTTTGTTCAAAATGTTGTATCAAGACTGCCCAAATGTGCCTAATTGGTTTATGAATAACGTTGTATGTTCAAAATTGTGCACTCTCCTCAAACAATAGCATGGTATTATTTCACTGTAATAGCTACTGTAAATTGGACAGTGCAGTTAGATTAACAAGAATTTAAGCTTTCTGCCAATATCAGATATGTCTATGTCCTGGGAAATGTTCTTGTTACCTACAACTTCATGCTAATTGCATTAGCCTGTGTTAGCTCAACTGTCCCGTGGATGGGACAACAATCCCAAAGAAGAATTATCAAATTGTTTTTTCCCCTCATCAATCTACACACAATAACCCATAATAATAAAGCAAAATTAAGTTTAGAAATGTATGCACATTTATTACAAATAAAAACCTTAAATATCACATTTACTTAAGTATTCTGACCCTTTACTCAGTTGTTTTTGAAGCACCTTTGGCTGCGATTACAGCCTCAAGTCGTCTTGGGTATGATGCTACAAGCTTGGCACACCTGTATTTTGGGAGTTTCTCCCGTTCTTCTCTCAAGCTCTGTCAGGTTGGAAGGGAAGCGCTGCTGCACAGCTATTTTCAGGTCTCTTCAGAGATGTTTGATCAGTTTCAAGTCCGGGCTCTGGATGGGCGACTCAAGGACATTCAGAGACTTGTCCCGATGCAACTCCTGTGTTGTCTTGGCTGTGTGCTTAGGGTTGTTGTCCTGTTGGAAAGTGAACCTTTGCCCCAGTCTGAGGTCCTGAGAGCTCTGTAGCAGATTTTCATCAAGGATCACTTTGCTCAGTTCATCTTTTCCTAGATCCTGACTAGTCTCCAAGTTCCTGCCGCTGAAAAACATCCACACAGCATAATGCTGCCACCACCATGCTTCACCGTAGGGATGGTACCAGGTTTCCTCCAGATGTGAGGCTCTATATTCAAGCCAAAGAGTTCAATCTTGGTTTTATCAGACTAGAGAATCTTGTTTCTTTAGGTGTCTTTTGGCAAATTCCAAGCAGGCTGTAATGTGCTTTTTACTGAGGAGTGGCTTCTGTCTGGCCACTCTACCATAAAGGCCTGATTGGTGGAGTGCTGCATAGATGGTTGTTCTTCAGGAAGATTCTCCCATCTCCACAGAGGAACTCTAGATCTCTGCCATCGGGTTCTTGGTCACCTCCCTGACCAAAGTCTTTCTCTCCCGATTGCTCATTTTGGGCAAGGCGGCCAGCTCTAGGAATAGTCTCGGTGGTTCCAAATTTCTTACATTTAAGAATGATGGAGGCCACTGTGTTCTTGGGGACCTTCAATCGTGCAGAAATTGGTACCCTTCCCCAGATCTGTGCCTCGACACAGTCCTGTCTCGGAGCTCCACGGACAATTCCCTCGACCTCATAGCTTGGTTTTTGCTCTGACATGCACTGTCAACCTGTGGGACCTTATATAGACAGGTGTGTTCCTTTCCAAATCATGTCCAATCAATTGAGTTTACCACAGGTGGACTCCAATCAAGGTCTCAATACTTATGTAAATAAGGTATTTCTGTTTATACTTATGTAAATAAGGTATTTCTGTTTATACTTATGTAAATAAGGTATTTCTGTTTATACTTTTTTATACATATGCTACAATGTCACTTTGTCATTATGGGGTATTGTGTGTAGATTGATGAGGATTTATATTTATTGAATACATTTTAGAATAAGGCTGTAACGTAACAAAAATAAGGAAAAAGTCAAGGGGTCTGAATCCTTTCCGAAGGCACTGTAAATGTGTTTACATAGTCTACATACTAACTGAATTCAGACTGTTATCGTGTTTTATGATTTCTCAGGAGCAAAGAGATTCTGCCACATTCTCCACAACAGAGAGAAGTCAATGTGACCCAGAGAGAGAAACAGCAGCTGAGCAGCTATTTTATCTGCAGACTAAAGCATCAACGTGAGTACCATGTAGGTAGTAGAGTGGGAGAAACAGACTGTGCTATAATCTATTCCTTCATAATTATTCACCAGGAGTCAAGACATATCTACACAGCAGAATCGTCGGCCTGTTCGCTTCAGGGTCGTTATTTGATGAATTTCAGATAAACGTTTCCCACAAACACTTTGTTTTCCCTCTATTTATACTGATTATACCAGAAATTAGAACCCCCCCCCCCCTCGCCCTCAAAACAGCCTCAATTCGTCAGAAGAGTTCCACAGGCATGCTGGCCCAAGTTCACTCCAATGATTCCCACAGTCGTGTCAAGTTGGCTCGACGTCCTTTGGGTGGTGGACCATTCTTGATACACACGGGAAACTGATGAGCGTAGCAGTTCTTGACACAAACCGCTGCGCCTGGCACCTACTACCATACCCCGTTCAAAGGCACTTACATCTTTTGTCTTGCCCATCCACCCTCTGAATGGCACACATACACAATCCATGTCTCAATCTGTCTCAAGGCTTCAAAATCCTTCTTTAACCCGTCTCCTCCCCTTCATCTACACTGATTGAAGTGGATTCAACAACTGACATCAGTAAGGGCTCATAGCGTTCACCTGGATTCACCTGGTCAGTCTGTGTCAAGGAAAGAGAAGGTGTTCCTATTGTTTTGTACACTTACTGTATGTGTCTGCCCACATTATTTATTTTATTGTGAACAGAAATGGAAGGCTTGCCTACTTTCTGGAAAGTTCAAATGCGAGGAGAGAGAGAGAGAGAGGAGTTTAGGATTGCGTCTGTCGGTCTGTCTCTGCTCCACATACTCTCTGATGGAGTGGTTATGAATATGCATGAGGGAGGAACTACACAGGTGACACGCTTGACTCCTGTTGTTCTGGTTACGTGAACAAAAGCGAGAGAAGACTGTTTTCTCTCTCTCTGAGGAGGAGGAGGAGGAGAAGGAGGAGGAGGAGGAGGGGAGGGGGAAAAGGAGGGTAGTCCCCTGAGAACACTTTTCTTTTCCACAGCGAGGAGGATAAAACCCACATGCTAATGATGCAACCATTAAAAAAACACTACAGTACACACACCGTGCCTCAGAGAACAGGAGGTACCCGCTTCCACTCCTAAATGTGTTTTAGGGGTAAAAAGAAGTTCCCAACGTTTCCCTGCTCTCATTTAAACCTATTTTTTTCAGAGACGAGGTCAAACTACACAAACACTACACACAACCAATCATGTTCTGTACAAATAACGCACAGATAATATTAAAATATGTTGTAACTCGATCAACCGTGCAAGTCATCTCTGACCCAAAGCGTCTAGACAGAAAATGGTGGAAGTTCTGTATTTTTAGAGACCTCAGGGACAGAGAAGGATTCAATTTCAGACAAATATACACAGGCTCAGTGTGTGAGCTGAAAAGAGAGATAGAGAGGGAGAAGGAGAGAGAGCGAGAGAGAGAGGATAAATTCAGAGTTAGAAACTGACAAATGGAGTGTGAGGGAGAGAGAAGAATTGTTTCTGAGTGAGAAAAAAAAGGGTTGAGTCTGAGAGAGGAAAAAGCATACCTTCAGTCTTTGAGCGATAGAAGGATGGAGTTTAGGGGCAGGTGAAGAGGAGGAGGAAAAAGGGCAGGGAGTAGGAGAGGCCCTCAGGGGCAGGGGGTTAGACAGTAGAGAGAGCTCTAATGTCTTTATTTCAGGTGAGACGGACCCCTGCGTTTATCTGGAGGTCAAAGGGCAGAGGGGAGGTGAGAGAGGTCATAGAGGGCCAGGGACCAGGGGAGGGAGCCTGGGGAGAGCGAGAGGGGGGAGGTGCATGAGAGAGAGAGCGAGAGAAACAGAGTGAGAGAAACAGAGTGAGAGAAACAGAGAGAGAGAGAGAGAGAGAGAGAGAGAGAGAGAGAGAGAGAGAGAGAGAGAGAGAGAAAGAGAGAGAGAGAGAAGTGATTAATGTGTGTGGAGGCAGACCTGAGGTTGACCCTGGGGCTAAAGCACTGGGGCCTAGTGTCATACACATACACACCCACACACACACATACACACCCACACAGGCACACACACACACATACACATACACACACAAACACACACAAACACAAACACCCCCCCCCCCACACACACACATACACCTACACGCACACACACATTCACACACACACACACACACACACACACACACACGTTCACACGTGCACACAACACCCCCCCCCCCCTTCCCGAACACCTACACCCATGTACAAAATATGGGGAGAAAACATGGTCTGTGTTGGGGTATATCTTCAGAGTGATATAAAATGCTACAGTAATGGTATTAGTGATGTAAGACAGAGGGCTGTGTGATATACACTGGCCTCTACTGTAAAGGTCAAGCAGTCTGGGAGAGAAATCCAAGTTACTGAAAATATATTCTAATTAACACAGAAACTAGGGTGTATCCAATAGGGGCAGACTCACACACACATATGGACACACACACGGACACACACACGGTCACAAAATGTGTATTTAAGTGTGCTCTCTCTAATTCTCTTTTTCTCTCTTTCGGAGGACCTGAGCCCTAGGACCATGCCTCAGGACTACCTGACATGATGACTCCTTGCTGTCCCCAGTCCACCTGGCCGTGCTGCTGCTCCAGTTTCAACTGTTCTGCCTTATTATTATTCGACCATGCTGGTCATTTATGAACATTTGAACATCTTGGCCATGTTCTGTTATAATCTCCACCCGGCACAGCCAGAAGAGGACTGGCCACCCCACATAGCCTGGTTCCTCTCTAGGTTTCTTCCTAGGTTTTGGCCTTTCTAGGGAGTTTTTCCTAGCCACCGTGCTTCTACACCTGCATTGCTTGCTGTTTGGGGTTTTAGGCTGGGTTTCTGTACAGCACTTTGATATATCAGCTGATGTACGAAGGGCTATATAAATACATTTGATTTGATTTGTTTTGTATTTAAGAGGGATATTCCATGTGAGGGTTCAAGCGTACAATGAATCTACCTGAAGATAATCTCTCGTGGAAAGCCTACGTAAACACGTATGGTAACGTAGATCTGTCATGATACAACGGGATGCGTGAGATAACAAGCAGCACATGCCTGGGTTTTTCGTGACTCGTCATTTGGACGATTTCGCAAGTGTTAGCAACTTTCGAATTTCGGAAGGGGGGGAGGGGCATTTGACCCCTAGACTTGCCTGTAATTTACAGAGAAAGAGGGTGGAGCTCTTTCTTCCGGTTCAGATCTTCGTTAATTCTCTTCTCTCAATACGTATAGAGGACCACAGTATGAGTCATTGTTCTCATAAAACCTAGCGGTCAAACATGGAAAAGGTTCCATTCATTTTTCCACCATTTATTATTATTTTTTCCTCATAGGGGATTTTAGTAACTCTTCAAATAAGGTCTGTTTCCTGTAGGCTTACCCTGGCGCGACGTCTTGATGACTGTGTAAATCTCTCTAGGTCAAGGTGACTTTTATCAATATATTCGCCTGTATCTACCCCCCCCCCCCCCCCCCCAAATGAAATGCTAATTAGCTGCTAATGTGGTTCTCATAAAGAACTACCAATCCCATGATCTGGACTGCCGAATCAAGGCAAAGGTAAGAATCTCTGGATTAACTATCTAATTATCGACTTGCAGGGATTTGTAGTCTTGCATAATGTCTACTTTGAGGTTAATTAGCATTTTTGAATCTGTGAGTAAATAGAGAGATTGACACGGTTATCAAAACATCACGCCAGGGTAAGCCTACATGAAACACAGCCCTTTTCTTAAGAGTTTTTCAAATTCCCTATCGGAAAAAGGAATGGTGGAAAAACGATTTGAAACATTTCCCTGTTTGACTGCTAGGTTTTATGGGTATTATGACACCTCCACTGTGGGGCTCTATTGGTCCATAACTTATTTGCGCATCAAACCAACTACGTGAGACTTTAGTTCTGGGTTCATCCAGATTGATCTGAAGACAATAGTTTGTGTAGTGAACACACTTGCCATTCATCTGGTAGAGCAGTGTGTGTGTGTGTGTGTGTGTGTGCTTCAGTCTCCAGAGACGTCATAGCCCAGTTGACAGATAAAAACACACTGATTGAATCTGTTTGTTTCTCGGGGGTATTGTTAACCTGTTTAACCGCTTGGCTTCTTCTTCCCTTTCTTCCTTCCCAGGCCCCCTCACAACAAGCTGATAGTCAGATAAATTACATTTGTCAAATGTCTTACATGACATTAGTTGCTGAACCTGTTATTTGATTGTTACAGTCTATGTTTACTCTGGTGAGAATTCCCTGTCGTTGTTATTCTCAGAGTTGATGATGACATTTGTCGTTTTGCTAATTAGGGATTTGCACAGGCAGAGAGAACAAGAGAAAAAGAAAGACAGATATGGAGAAACAGATACCCACATTAACAAATACTCTAGTATTTTATGGTTTAAATACTATAGTATTCACTGTAGTGTTTTTGTAGACTACAATTGTTTACTGGAGTGTACTGTCATATTTACAGATAACTATATTATAAATACTTTGGTAAAGAAAAACTGTATTATATACTGTTGTATTTACTGTAATGTTTTTGCAGACTGTAGTGTATTGTAGTATTTACTATACTGTTTTTGTATATGTTTGACATAGAAATGGAGGCTTTCTCCTTGATGAAACCTGCTGGAAAAATACTAAAACACCACATTTTCCATAACAGGTAGGTAGGTATGTAGGTAGGTAGGTAGGTAGGTAGGTAGGTAGGTAGGTAGGTAGGTAGGTATGTAGGTAGGTAGGTAGGTAGGTAGGTAGGTAGGTAGGTAGGTAGGTAGGTAGGTAGGTAGGTAGGTAGGTAGGTAGGTAGGACTGAGGTCTGAACAGATAATTCAGTGCTGCTCCTCTTTTCTATAACCTATATGGAACACATTACATGGTCTATTCTTGGCATGTAGGTTTCTCACTTATGGTTGGCACAAATTGGGACATGTGGGAGGGGAATGGGCAGGGTATAAGCAAATTAAGTACAGTAGTATATACTATGATTAAAACTGTAGTGTTTTTGCTGACATTTCTGCAGTATTTACTACAGTGTTTATTTTGTGGATAATACTGCAGTATTTACTATAGTATTCTAAAGTATACTCCAAAATTCTACAGTAAGTACCACACATGATCAAGGGATACTACAGTGTATAGCAAAATATTCTACAGTATATTAGTTTACTAAATAATGATGTAAAAATTACTTTAGTGTTCCATAGTAAACTACAGGGTTGGGGTCAATTCCGGTCAATTCATGAAGTACACAAAAATGTCAATTCCAATTCTCTTCAATGCTTTTCAATGAGGAACATTTTGAAATGGAATTGGAATTTGGTTTACTTTCTGAATTGACTGGAATTCAAATGGTGTCAAGAACTGCAACGCTGCTGGGGTTTTCCCCCTCAACAGCTTTCCATGTGTATCAAGAATGGTCCATCACCCAAAGGACATCCAGACACTCTTGACACAACATTGGGAAGCATTGGAGTCGACACTGGCAAGCATCCTCCCTGTGGAACGCTTCCAATATATTGTAGTGTTCATGCCCCAACAAACTGAGGCTGTTCTGTGGGCAAAAGGGGGGTGCAACTCAATATAAGGAAGGTGTTCAGTGTATAGAGAGGGAGAGTGAGTGAGAGAGAGATAATAATAATAATTATAAATCATGAGTCCATGTGTTATGCCATTTTTATCATGGCTGTGAACTGGTCATAGGAGGACTCGAGTGTATTATTGCTGTTATACAACAGGGTTACCAGCATTAAAAAGCTAGATTCTTTCCCAAACCATCCATTTTTTCAACAAAACGTGAAGCTTCATTCATTAACACTGGTTGTCAAGTGCAATTGTAGGCGTTCTATTTGTATTGACTACCGTGTAAAGCAAAACTACCGCACTGGTTGATAGTTCCAGAACTTTGCAGGTTGCTATGGCAGACAAAAAGGGTTGTTAAGGATGCTCTTCCCCTTGCTAGTTAGCCAACTACACAGCTAACACAATCACTTCAGACTGAAGCTGGAAAGACTAGCTACATTTCTTTTAGTTTCACCAGTTATGCTATTGACATCTCTTTGTATATATCCATGGAAATTATGCTGATTCATGATTTCGACTGGCTAAGAAAAGCTGCCTGTCTGTCTCGTCCCGACTCTCGACACATTTGTTATTATGATATTTCAATATCGCAACGACGCTGTAAATGTCGGAGATAATGTCTAGATGCTTTTAACAATGGAGATCAAGTTTATAAATTGCATGGCTGGGCAGATGACACAGCGGATCTGTAAAAGTGGTGGTAGTGGTGCGTTGCTAGGTAATGATGTAAACGATGGCCCTTTTTATGAATGTTGCCATGTGTATGTTGTCTATTATGTCACGGGCAGCGTAGACTCTAACAATGGGAATTCCAAAACACCCGTTGTCTACAAGTTACTGTATATAGTGAGACAGGTAGAGAGAGTAAGATAGTGAGGGAAAGAGAGAGAGAGCGAGAGAGACAGATGGGATGTCATAGTGTTGCTTGGCCGGTTTAGGCTGTCCTAGCAGAAAAAAGAGATGTCGTCTCTGCTCCAATGGGCTTTAGACTAATCCTGGAAATATCTATCATTACATGTCACCTACTGTACGTCTGTTTATCTGCTTCACCTCTCTCTCTCTCTCTCTCTCGTTCATCCACCTCTCTCTCTCTCTCTCCTTCATCCACCTTATCTCTTTCTCTCTCTCTGTCTCTTTCTATACTTTATCTGCTCACATCACACCTCTATCCATCTCTCCATCTCTCTCTCTCTCCCCCCCCATTCTTTCTCCCTCGCTCTCTCTATCTATCTATCTTGGCGTTATCTATCACAGTTTGTCACCTCCGTCACTCGTCCCCAGGGAGAAGGGCCAGTCAGCAGAGTAGACATATGGACTGTGTAACGTATAGACACTTATATACAGTATACTGTGCTGCCTAGTCAAGCACTGCTGGGGTTTAAAAAACAGGAACCAGGGGATGGGAAAAACACGAAGCTCAACAAACTCTCTCCCTTTCCATCCATCACTCTATATGTCTATATTCCATACCCTCAACACAATGCTTCATTTCACCTCTTTCTGATTCACACATTCAGGGGTTTCCCTGGTTAGTCTGTCCGTGTGATTGGTGCACTTTTATATACTAACTTATTTTTTATTTTTTTTTTATTTGACCCCTTTTTCTCCCCAATTTCGTGGTATCCAATTGTTTTAGTAGCTACTATCTTGTATCATCGCTACAACTCCCATACGGGCTTAGGAGAGACGAAGGTTGAAAGTCATGCGTCCTCCGATACACAACTCAACCAAGCCGCACTGCTTCTTAACACAGCGCGCATCCAACCGGAAGCCAGCCGCACCAATGTGTCGGAGGAGACACCGTGCAACCTTGGTTAGTGCGCCCGGCCCGCCACAGGAGTCGCTGGTGCACGATGAGACAAGGACATCCCTACCGGCCAAGCCCTCCCTAACCCGGATGACGCTAGGCCAATTGTGCGTCGCCCCCACGGACCTCCCGGTCGCGGCCAGTTACGACAGAGCCTGGGCGCGAACCCATAGTCTCTGATGGCACAGCTGGCGCTACAGTACAGCACCCTTAACCACTGCGCCACCCGGGAGGCCCCTGCTAACTTATTTTTATGTGTGATTTTGGAGTTTTGCATCTTGTTGATTATCTTGTCTTATGTAAAGCGGCATTTCCCAAACTTTTTTTTTTTCTCTAACACTACACAGCTGATTCAAATGATGAAAGCTTGATGATTAGTTGATTATTTGAATCAGCTGTGTACTGCTAGGGCAAAAAAACGGAATATGCACGCTTTGGGGTCCTGAGGACCGTATTTGGAAAACCCTGATGCAAAGTGACTTTGGGTCGCGCATACTTTTTATTTATTCATTATTATTATTACTTTTAAAAGACAGAGTACAAAGAGAAGGCTAGTGGTAACCGATAATAACCTCTCAGAAAATTACCATGGATGAAAATATGAGTCTTATTTGTTTCAGTTGACTTTAGACCCTGTAAGTTTGATACAATTACGAGCCTAAATAGGCCAAACGTCTTGTTGGTGAACGGTTAATGGGTTACAGAGAGAAATGACCACTAAAACTGCTGAACTGTAGGATTTCAGACCAGAACCATAGAAGGGAAACACAGAGCAGGTCTTCCAATGAGAGAGATACTGTGGAGGTCTGTCTCAAAGGACCATAGCAGGGGGGCAGCTCTGCCGTTTGCCCAACAGAGCACATCCATCCTGGGCTTGAGTTAGGACTACACGCCCCTTCTCCTGACATCATCCTGGAGGTGAGTCTAAGTGTCCTTTGGGGCTACGTGTGTGTGTGTGGTGTGTGCGTGTGCCCGTGTGCGTGCGTGTGTGTGTGCGTGTTGGGGACAGTCAAGCATCTCGGCCAGCGACATGATTCATGTAAATGTCACACTGACAGGAGTTCAAACAGAAAGAACAGTCTGTTCTCCCAAAATACCCCATCAGACTTATAACACTGCAGGACACACACACACACACACACACACACACACACACACACACACACACACACAGGAATGTACACGGACTCGCACAGGCGACGGACTCGCACAGGGGGGGGGGGGGGGGGGTACTGTCACGCCTGACCTTAGAGAGCCGTTTTATTTCTCTATTTGGTTAGGTCAGGGTGTGATGTGGGGTGGGCATTCTTTGTTTTCTGTTTCTATGTTTTGGCCGGGTATGGTTCTCAATCAGGGACAGCTGTCTATCGTTGTCTCTGATTGGGAATCATACTTGGTTTTGCCACCTTAGTTGTGGGTAGTTGTCTCCGTTTGTGCATGTACAGCCTTACGGAGCTTCACGTTCGTTTAAGTTGTATTATTGTTTTGTTGGCGACATTTGCAAATAAAGAACAATGTACGCGCACCACGCTGTCCCTTGGTCCGGTAATTTCCCTGATGATGTTCGTGACATACACAGCTACACAACTACAGTGTGATTCTGATTCAACTCTCTCTCCTTTCTCTGAGTGTCGGTTCAGTCTCTCTTCCTCCACTCATACTGACCAACATAAATAGATCCCAGGTAGGTAGCCCACCTGATATCTGTTTTTCCACTAAACACCAATCCTTTCACTACACTCCTCCATTCACCCAGCATGGCCCCCAGTCACTCCCTAACCATCACCCCTGTCAGTCCAACCCCTTCTCCCCCACCGGCGGATGTGACTCACGCAGGGTTGACATGGTGACCACCGTGGCAATGTCTGACCCCAGGGCGAGTGGGAGAAAACCAGGTCAGAGAGAGGGAGGCAACCAGAGACCTATGATAGTGGCTAGTTATAAAGGTAGGTAGGAAAGAGGGGTGGAGGGAGAAGAGAAGAGATGGGGGTGGACGAGCGATGAAGCGGATCCAAAATGCATCTATGTGAGCTCAGACAGATTGTGTTGACATTTTATTTATTTATTTATTTTCTTTGTAGTTTTTACCCCTTTTTCTCTCCAGTTGGTCGTTACAGTCCTGTCCCATCGTTACAGTCCTGTCCCATCGTTACAGTCCTGTCCCATCGTTACAGTCCTGTCCCATCGTTACAGTCCTGTCCCATCGTTGCAACTCCCGCACGGACTCGGGAGAGCCGAATATCGAGAGCCATGCGTCCTCGGGAAACACAACCCGCTAAGCCACACTGCTTTTTGACACACTGTAAGCTGAACCCAGAAGCCAGCCGCACCAATGTGTCGGAGGAAACACCGTCCAACTGGCGACCGTGTCAGCGTGCACTGCGCCCAGCCCACCACGGGAGTCGCTAGAGCGCGATGGGACAAGGACATCCCGGCCGGCCAAACCCTCCCCTAACCCGGACGATGCTGGGCCAATTGTGCACCGCCTCATGGGTTTCCCGGGAGCGGCCGGCTGCGACACAGCCCGATATCCAACCCGGATCTGTAGTGACGCCTCCAGCACTGCGATGCAGCGTAGACCGCTGAGCCACTCAGGAGCAGATTATGTTGATAATAACAGAACCCTTCAACCCTTCTTACCCCTCCTCTGTCCCCATTCTTTCTCTTCCTCCATGTCCCCTCTGTACCCCACTGGCCCCCTTCTTTCCCCCCCTACTTCCACTCTTACCCCTCTCCTCCAGTCGATGAAGTTTCCATTGCGTTCCTCACGCCATATCACCCAGCAGCACTCTAGGGTCCACCTCACACACACCTTCCTGCACCTTAAAAGCCTAAAAGAATAGACTATTAGCAATTCATACACACACAGACACTCGCCTTGGGCTGGGAAATGGCAATGGAAAAAGGCCTGAGCGGTGGTGTCATCATTCTTCCCTCTCAGTCTCTCCATACCTCACACTGACATTTACATGTAAATACACGTGATAGGTGGCCGCGCTCGGGTTTCAATGAAAATACTAGGGCTGGGACGTGATACACAGGGACAAAAGCCAGGAGCGATCACCACTCTGTATATCACACACACACACACACACACACACACACACACACACACACACACACACACACACACACACACACACACACACACACACACACACACACACACACACACACACACACACACACACACACACACACTCACAGTTACACCTTTGACCCCATTTCACGGCCAAGAAAGAGTCAAGGGAAAATATGACACACACCCACCCACCCTGGTCCCCCCCCCCCACACACACACACACCCCAAACACACACACCCTTGTCCGCCCCCTCACACCCGAAAGGTGGGTTAGGGGAAAATGTGACCGAGCTTAGGTCAGCTGGCAGGCTGATTGAATTATGACAGGCATGTCTTATCGCTGGAGGGGATAGTATAAATCGGCCTCAAGTGGCAACCAGACACCAGGGAGCAGGGTAAAAAGATGGCCACAGGGGTATTTATAGGGACCAACACAACCAATGGGACAAAGGACTCATTGGGGTCACCAGAGGAAAGGATTGAGGGAGCGAGGGAAGAAGGTGAAAGGGGACTGATCATGGGACAGGGACCAATGGATTCCATGGGGTCACCAAAAAGGAGGGAGGGAGGGACATGAATTGACCAAGTATTCCACCGCAGCAGTTGTCATCATGACCCTGACTGTGATAGGTTGGGGCCACAACTGGGTCGTGGTCAGGAAAGCTTGACGGTCAGATGTCATAGTGAAGAAGAGTCAGGAGAGCATTCTCCTTTCCTACAAATGTGTTTCCATTGACCCTTACTTCAAAGTTTCCCCCAAATGTAGAAAGTGAGTGAAGGACGCGAGGAGCGGACACAAGGAAGCAAGGAAAGAGTTATGATATTCTTGAAGAGTTACCAAAATTGATCATTCTTTTCCTAAATAATATGAGATTCAACAAAGGTTGGGGTCACAACTGGGTCGTGGTCAGGAAAGCTTGACGGTCAAAGATGCAGCCTATCTTGCATACCGTAGGGTCCCAAACTGTTTCTCATCGAGCAGTACCGGACAAACAAGAGATTAGTTCTATCAAACAGGCAGGCATTGCTAACTAGGATAAACTGTACACACACTCCAACCCTGCTCTGTGAGACTGTGATGGAATGAACAGGATGATATATGCTGTACGGCTCTCACTCCCTCCCTCACGCTCGCTCTCTCTCTCCCTCCCTCACTCTTTCACTCTCGCTCTCTCTCTCTCTCTCATAGGACAGGTGGTGGCAGGGACAGAATATACGCATACAAAAATATCAAAAAAGGGGCAGAGAGAGAGAGAGAGAGAGAGAGAGAGAGAGAGAGAGAGAGAGAGAGAGAGAAAGAACAAGAGCGAGAGCGAGAGTATGAAGACAGCATGGTCGTTGCCGGTGTTGGAACAGAGGGTTCTTCTCTCCAACAGAGCCAATTCATCTCTCCTTATGACACTGCCTAACTCTCAGGGCTTTCTCTCACTCCTTCCTCAGAGAGAGAGAGAGAGAGAGAGAGAGAGAGATGTATGGTATGATATGATATGATATGGAAAGCGAGATGAGAGTGAGAAACTGGGGATAGAGAGAAATAAGGCTAGACAGAGAGGGCAGAGATAGAGAGGAAGAACGACATAACAAGAGACTAGTGAAAGAGAGAGGACTAGCCAGAAGCTTCCTAGGAGCTATATTCATTTCCCTCCCTGTCAGTTTGGCTGTCCCTCCACCTCTTACCTGTGTTACCTGAATAAATAGCGCGCTCTCCTGTAGCGCCGGGGAAGCGCTGAGGGCTAAACGTGTCCTGGCTAATGAAGCTTTCAGCGTGGGGCTGCTCTGACAGCTGGCGGGGGAGGGCTGGGAACTACACGGCATGAAATAAGGGGGAAAATTGATTAGCAATTTTCATTTACACAGCTAAACAAAAGCTGCTCTGCATATCAGGGGCTGCTGGGTTAAGTGTTGGTGGAGGGTGGGTGGGGGGAGGTAAAAAAACATCCCCCTTCCACCAATGTGAGCTAAAGCCAAAATATGCTATATTCTATATACCCTTTTGTTTGGCAATAGAGAAAGGGGGCTTTTGGGGGAGAGGAGAGAGAGAGAGCGAGAGAGAGAGAGAGAGAGAGAGAGAAAGAGTGAGAGAGAAAGAGAGAGAGAGCGAGAGAGAGAGAGCGAGAGAGAGAGAGAGAGCGAGAGAGAGAAAAGCAGGGTAAGGGGGGAGAGAGAAAGAGAGAAGGGGCACTAGGAGAGAGAGAATACCGCAGCGGCCCGGGGCATGAGGTTGACAGTAAGGGAGGGGTGGGGTGGGGTGTTAAGGTACAAGAGTTCATGCTAGTGGTCCAATTCTGAAAATTAAACCTGGAACAAAAACAAGCCATGAGGCCATTCTGCAACAAAAGGAATGGGAGAAAAACACATCACTCTTTATACACGAACCATCACTCTTAAGTTATTAAAGCCACTCAGTACCGTCACCAATAAAGGGTTTTGCCAAGCCTAATGTGTACGATGTGTTAAGCCCGGCCCAGGCCCATATTGTAGGAAGTGTTTCTTGAAGGGCTTTTGGCAGAACTCAAAGGCACATGATGTTATCAACAATGACCAGCAGCCTGTATCGGTACTCAGACTCAGGACCCACCGCCAACAGAGCTTTCTCCATCATCTCAGAGAGCAGCATAAAACCTCTCTCCTTCTGAACGCATAAGAGGAGGATCCCAAGACTGGCAGCTGGTGAATGAAAAAAAATGGGAAAAAAACTTCTAACCAAAACACTGTACACAACTTCAAATTTAATTTTCTGCAAGATTACACACAATAATTACTAGCTTTATAAAACCCATAACTAATGGCTTCCAATGGGACGATCTATAGCTATCGATCGGCTAACAATCTTGGCTAGGTGCAACACTCTCTCACTGTGGAATGTTCACAGGGAGGAGAGGAGGAGGAAATGAGTTGGTCCCGTGGGGCTCAGTTTGTAGAGGGTGGTGCTTGCAACACCAGGGTTGTGGGTTTGATTCCCACGGGGGGCCAGTGTGTAAAAAAAAAGTAAGGGAATGTACACACTCACTAATGTAAGTCGCTCTGGATAAGAGTGTCTGCTAAATTACTCAAATGTAAATGAGGCGCAGCACAGAGAAAACAAGAGATGCGTTACTATGCACCTTATATATAATAGGCCTATATTCCTTATCTGCTACTGTAGGCAATGACTTGCCTGATTACTGAGGTACTTCCAGCACATAGTAACTAGGGCGTACATGGCATAACAACCACTTAACCTACAGAGTCAACAGACAATCGTATGAATGACATGGCAAACACTAAGACAGACAGAGGTACGCTACATATAAACATACTGTAAAATAATGTTTTGCTTATTATTTACGGTAGCTATCCAACCACATCCCGAGGTCATAATCCTACACTTGATGGCTCGTGAAAAGCGTACTTGGAACTAAGAACTAAAGGTGGTCGCCTCTGAGGAGAGCGGAAGACAGGGGGGGATGAATATTCCCTTGAATGGCTTAATCCAGAGCACCAGTAATCCATGGGATTAAGATTCTAAATACTCCTATTCAAGCCAATTAATTCAATTCATGCAGAGCTGACCGGCTCTGCTCGTGTCATTAAGAGGATGGCTGACTTCATGGGAAACACATCTGTCCCCGCTACATTAATGCACGGGGTCTTCTCCCGACCACGCAGTCAAATCCTGCTGCACTATATACACACACACACTCCACCATGCACAGGAATACATTGAGACGGGGAGGGGAGGGGGGAACCTTAAATTGATGGATACATTATGGCAGTGGAATACTAATGATTGGATCAGCCTGGGTCTAAGTCTACAGGATTTCACTTGGCTTTCACTGGCCGAGGCAAAGCCTGGATTAGAAGTAAATACGGGATTAGAGAGAACAGAGAGATAGACTGGACAAACACACGACTTGAAACAATCCGGAAAGATCCTAAATAGTGACTTTCTCTAATGCTCAGCGGAAAGAGCGAGAGATGGAAAGGGAGAGAGAGAGAGAGAGAGAGAGGGAGAGAGAGAGAGAGAAAAGAACGGAAGAAAGTACAGCTTTCACTCTCCTTTCAGGCTTTAGGCCCCTTCGGCTTGCCTCAGATCACAACAACGATGCCTTCTAAAACCCACTTCCTGCTTGCCGTGACGTCACTGCCTACATCACATGGAGGGGACTGCAGCTGCCTAAGGGATGTGGATCTCTGATTAGTGTGTGTGTGTGTGTGTGTGTGTGTGTGTGTGTGTGTGTGTGTGTGTGTGTGTGTGTGTGTGTGTGTGTGTGTGTGTGTGTGTGTGTGTGTGTGTGTGTGTGTGTGTGTGTGTGTGTGTGTGTGTGTGTGTGTGTGTGTGTGTGTGTGTGTGTGTGTAGGCCAGCAGCCTCTCCCTCTGCATGGGTATTAATAGGGACACACGTCATAGAGAAAGGCCTCAGGCTGGAACCTACCCTTAGGCACTGATCTAGGATCAGCTTCAAAACATAAACTGAACCATTGGAGGGGCAAAACTGACCTTAGATCAGCATTTAGGAGCAGCTTTGATTCAGTCCGGAAATAACCTCAGAGGATACATCGAAAACAGAGTTATCCACAGTGATAAGACTCCCATTGTGAGTATCATGCTAGTTACAGAGAGAGTCTGGCCAACCATAGACCTGGACGTCGTCCTGTTGCTGCCTCCAGGCACCGCGTTCATCCATTCATAATGAGGACTTGGATTCTTAGTACTATCGCTGTCAGTCTAGCGTTTCAGCTTTCCTGAATCCTTTACAATTCTGTAGTAGCAATGGGAATTTATACAAAAAAAATATGTTGATTCAAGCAAGAGGAGTAATTTCTCCATATCCTTCACCTCTCGTCTTAATACAAGCAGTGTTGCCGTGGGATACCAGTTAGCTACAGTCACCCACCCCTCTCACTTTGTATCTGGCCTGACATGGCTCAGTGCGACTGGGCAAAGATGTGGCCAATGACCACTGACTTTTTTAATTATTGAGTGAGTGACCTTAATTGGCTGTTGAAAAAGTCCCACATCATATCGCTCCAGAGAATCTGCTAATATTCTAAATATACATCACACATAGTGGCAGATACTGAGGAGGACCATGATGGCCACATAAGGAATATGGCATTCACATCTAAATTGTGCTTTCATATATCTGTACATTAACATCAGATATACTGCATAGGTTGACGTTTTGGCATATTGGAACAGGATCAGGGATACATTTGGCTTTAATAAAGGAGCAGATAGAGTATCATTTGACATACAGATGTAGGATCTTAATTTGAGCCAGTTTCCTACTGCAGCAACAGGAAATGTGAATTATTATGTGGATACAAGGGAAAATCAAGTCTGATATTTCAAAGTGGAAAATACATACTTTAGAATCCTTTTTAAACCTCCAATACACCACAAGTTTGCATTTCCTGCTGTGCAGAATAATTCGCAACAAAAAAAAGAGTGATCAAATTCAGATCCCACATCTGGAAGGCCCTACAGGTCACCTGCTAGTCTGTCCAGATAACCTCACAATCACAATCTAGATGGCAAACTAACCAAACTGCCCAAAGAGATGGGCTAACCTGCACACATAGGAATTCAATTGTACACATTCGTCTATTACACACACACACACACACACACACACACACACACACACACACACACTTCAAGCTTGGCAGTTTCTCCTGAACCATACGGCGTTTTGTATTCTCCATAATCCCCTGTCAGAAGCATTTAGGCAGTGAAACAATAGCAGCACAACCAACAGCAAGCCCCTTCACTCCCAGCTTGGCAGGTCAGAGTATGAGCAGCAGGTTTCCCCTGCACACACTCACATGCACACGCACTCACACGCACACACACATGTTGCCCTGACTAGGTGCACGTTACTCACAAAGTCTTCCTGGCTTTCTCGAAAGAGTTGTGGTGCAGTTTTCAAGGACACGCTCGTCTGTCGTCTCCCCCTCTCTCTCTTTCTCTCTCTCGTCCTCCTCTCTGTCACTGCAACCACAACAAATGTGAATGTGACGCTCTCTCTCCGTCTCTCGTTCTCTCGTTTCTGCCTCTCTTCTCTCCGTCTGTTGCCACTGGATCAGAGTGTATCTCTGTGTACCGCCAAGCGGGACCTCTCTCTTGGCGAGTGTGGCTTGTGAGAGCAAGGGAGCGACGGAAGGAGGGAGAGAGGGAGGGGAAAGAGAGAGAAAAAGGAGTGCTGGGTGAACTGACCGACTCGTTCCCCTGCCTGTGTACTGGTGCACACACACCGACACACACACACTCTACACAGAACCAGCTACGGCAGGCTCCTATTGCAAGCCTGCAGAAAACAGCCTGCTTTACTGAAAAGCACCAGCATCACATTTCAGGGAAGAGAGAGGGAGAGAGAGACGACTGGGACAGGACAGGACTGGAGAGGAAGTCTCAGGCTACTCAGCGCTACTCGGTCCCCAAAGCCCAGCTGTCTCACGTGAAAAATGCCCCCTAGCTGAATTGAGAAAAGGGCTTCGATAAACAAACAAAGAAACAAACAAATGTCTGTTTAAAGAGAGAGCTTGTGTTTCCTGCCTATGTTGCCCATTGCTGCTTTTTCTGTTTCTTGTACACATCAGCAGTGCATGTGCAACAACCGTGTTTCCCTGTTGGCTAATACACACTGGGAGAAGAGGTAAGGATACTGTATTGACATAGGCTAGTCTACTATGAGTACTACTGCGTAGCTTCAGAAAAACAGACACTGTATCAGAGGAACATTTAGCTTTACCTATTCATTGTCAACACTAGAAATACTGATTATTTTTTGTATACTTTATGGCGAGTATCAATATCATTCACAATTCTATCCTGGTTCTAAACTAGGGTTGGGCGGTTTCCAGATTTTCATATCGTCCTTCTCTCATCCTGAGATTTACGGTATTACCGGCTTTTGACACAAGAGGTCGCCAAAAAACGTTAAAAAGCCCATTGAGCGTCTATTACCAGAATGCTAACAAAATTAGCACAAGTAATAGCAAGCTATTAGCAAATAGCACAAGTTATAGCAAATTTCCATGGAGGCTGCTAGCTAAATATGCTAATGAGTGCAAACAGAAAAAAAAACTATTACAAAGACAGGCAATCCAGCTCATAAAGTTATACATATATAGGTAGGAGATACTGAATGTCCGTTTTGGTGAGTTTGGACATTTACAAGTGAATGTGAAAGAGAGACATTGTGCAAATTAGTTTTGACGATGCTTGTCTGAAGGAAGAACAGTACTGGCTCTGAAGGAGCATCTGTGTCTGTGTGGAGTCTGGAGTCGCTAGGGCAACGGGCCTGCCTGCTCTGCTTGGAGAAGAGGGGGGAGGAGCAGACGAGCCGAAAACAGAGAGGAGAAAAAACGCAAGGAAATCAAGCAGTGGCAGCTGTACAGATAACGCATCCAACAGGCTTTGACTTCTCAAACACGGCAGAAAGAGAACACTGCAGTATATGATTCCCCGTCACCTTATTAATTCAGCCACTTTCAAGTAAAACTTAGGGGTCGCATTAACACAGAATGATGTGTTTTTCACACAGGAATGAAATTATAAAACGCATAAGAAATATCTTGCTGCTTTTTGTAAACGCAGATCTAACATGCTTCTTATAATTTCTGCTCGGCATCAGACTCATTTTGTGCTTCATTTGCACTTCTCCACTTGGATGTGAATTCACAAATAGGCATTCTATCAGCAGACAGACAGCGCTCTGACTGATGGGTAGCTACCTTCATCCGGTACTTTTTTTAGGTGTAGCCAGCCTATTTTTCTCTGGTAAAATGAAAGAATAAAAGGCATTTACTTCAACAAAAAAATATTAAAATGTATTGAAAAACTTAAAATAAATAGTTTCAAAGGTATAGACAGTACTAAAAAACATCCAGTGGCTGTATCCAAATACTACGGTATATACGGTATATACGGTATACTGTCCAAGCTTATTCCAAACTACTGTATCCTAGGAGAACCCTTTTTGGGTCCAGGTAGAACCCTTTTTGGTTCCAGGTAGAACTCTTTTGGGCTCCATGTAGAACCCTCTGTGCAAAGCGTTCTACGTGGAACTCAAAAGGAACACCTGGAACCAAAAAGGGTTATTTAAGGGGACAGCCGAAGAACACTTTTAGGTTCTAGATAGCATCTTTTTTTAAGTGTACAAACTAAATGATGGGGGAGCATGTAATATTTCACAGAAGACAAGAGGTGATGCTTTTGGTTTTTGTATGCAGTGTCTCATGTCACAACAGAATGTCTCAAGCCTGATTTTTATTCATCCAATGGGGTTGCCCGATCAACCCCCCCTCTACTCCCTCCCTCTACCTCTCTTGCCTGACAGACAGAGCTCCATATGGCGGTGGAAATGATAATATAAAACCGGTCGACCCGAATCAAAACAACAGTTTCTCAGCAGATACAAAAGGTATGAATCGATTTTAGCCCGCCACAGTCCGTGTCCTTATCAGCGTTAGAAAACATTTCAAGGACAAGTCTCCCACTGAATAATACGCAGCAGCGCACCTCAATTGAAGTCAGGGGAAACATTGAGAGGCAGAGAACAAGTCCTCCTGAAAAAAGCACAGAATAGCGTAAATATGCAACTTGTCATACTGGTGAATTATCAATAATATATATTTCAAAATAACCGGTCTACCTATCGACTAGGCTACCCGTGCACTTGAGGCTTGCTTGTGCCAAGTACAGAAATCACCTTTTGCATTTCGTCTCGCACATCCTGTTTGAGAGTGACCTGTTCAAAATGAATAGCATAGCCTACATTTCAGAAGTAAGACTCTGAGTAAGATTCTTATTGGCGGAAATAGTGCAACCTGAGGAGAAAGCTTAGTAATGGGTTATTACCTTGTGGGTCAGTATTATGGCTGTAGCACCTTGACCAGGTGGACACAAGGTGAGGGACAGAAGCCAGTCAAAACCAAAGCCAGCTGCACCTGCCAGCCCTGTAGGATATCAGTGCACATTTGATCCTAAGCCTACCAGGCCCATTATGTGCATTACATATCCCTTGTCTCTGTGTAGTAAAACAGACACGTGGATCTAAAGAAGGGGACAAGCAGCTAATCAATCCATATGACCGGAGGCAAAGGGAAGTTACAGTTTGCCTATAGCAATGCATTGATACTGCCATTGATTCCCTATGTAAATGCAGGCATCAGCAGTAGCTTATCGCAGATGTGATCAATTAGAATCGTGTGTGTGTGTGTGTGTGTGTGTGTGTGTGTGTGTGTGTGTGTGTGTGTGTGTGTGTGTGTGTGTGTGTGTGTGTGTGTGTGTGTGTGTGTGTGTGTGTGTGTGTGTGTGTGTGTGTGTGTGTGTGCGCGCCTTCGTCGACAGACAATGTAGGGACAAAGTTGCAAATGCACAGCATTCTGGAAATAAACATTATCCAACACAAGGTGTTGTGATAATTCATTGAAATCATTTACATTGTTAATGGTTATGGCTATAGTATTTTCTCACTAGCTATAGTGTTTGTATCTGCCCTTAATTCTGTTCCATCTTGGTCTCCACTGTTTCATGAAAGGCTAGAAAGAATTAATCATGCCATCGTTAGAATTCCAATAAAACATTTTAGTATGCTTTTTTTCCCAAAATTGTTTCATATTCGCTGATGAAAATGATTGGTCTATAGAGGCTACATTTTTTCGCCAGATTAGGTTAGATTGCTGACAGGAGAAAAGGGCATTCTGACCATCAAATAAATAATTACATTCAATTGTTAATATAAGTTCTTTGCTACAGGTTTTTGCACAAACAAGTCCAATTAGAACGTACACATACTGTACAGTGCAGTAAAACATTTTTTTCATGTATTTATAATATTGTGTACAATTTTGCATTGGAGAATGAAAGTTGAATGTACTGAAACTCAGCAAGGAGAAATGCCAGAGGGAGATCATTAGAATCTAAACCTTTCCGATATACTCTAACCATTACATCATGTTATTCTGAACAGGTATAGCGACCCAAAGGGGACGTGGATAGGATGTGAAAGACATCACAACAGAACTAACATTAACTATTGAAAGCCAACACTAATTCCTCCAACTTCTCAGAGTGCCAATAAAGTTAGATCTGTGTTCTGTAAACAGTTCAGTCTAATGATACAGCAGGGTGAGGTAGGGTGTCAGTTCTTTCTTAGAACAGGAAGAGGACGCGGTAACCCACCTCCCAAAAACAGCCCCGCTCCTAATTTACCCCCAACAATCAATCTCACACAGACACAGTCGGAGGACTGGATGACTCGAATGCAACAGGATCCACACACACTTTAGTGCTGACGAGGGGGAAAATCTGCTCATATCTGTGGCATGGAGCTCTATCTCTCTAGCTCTGACTTCTATGGGACTGGGAGGAAAGTCACCTACTCTGTGAGGTCACACAGGACTGGGACTGGGAGGAAAGTCACCTACTCTGAGACTTCTACAGGACTGGGACTTGGAGGAAAGTCACCTACTCTGAGAGGTCACACAGGTTAGAGCTCCAGAGAATGAACGAAAGCACCAGGGACGAGAGGGGGGGGGGGGGGGGGGGCAGGGGCTGACTGACGCCAGTACAGGAGGTACAGACAGATATAGCAGCTCCAGTATTGTTTTAGATCGACAGCGGCTTGGCTTGGAGAGATGAGACAGGAGCCTAGTGTTAACCCTTAACTTTGTCCATTCCTCAAGTGCCCTGGCCATTAGGTGACACCCAAGCCATCCCTAAACACACACTACACCCCTGGGTTACTGCACACAAACACACACACACACACTCCCCTCCTCTCCCTGTACGCAGACTATGTTCTGCCCCCTACCACCTTGTCACTATTCAGTGTCATGGCTACAGGGTGTGCTTTGTTTACGCTGTAATGATATCGCCCCTGGGATCGCCATGGCGATTTATTTATGCCTCTGCACTAATAATGGAGTTGCAGGAAATCTATTTCCCTGACCTAAACCATGAATCTTAATCCTTTAATATCCTGTTGATTGAATTTATTACTAATTTATTAGACTTAAGACTAATTGGATCTTAGCTTTATTTATTCGGTAAATCATCCCAAAAACAGGGCCGAGAGAAACCGAGCTAGGGCAATCAGTGCCCTCCTGCACTCCTCTCAAAGTGGGAGAAACACTATGTGCTATTCATTCCTAAAGGATGACATGTTTCCTTTAAGTGTTCAAAATTAAATTAAAACTGCTTGGCTGATATTGAGGATGATGATGAGACTGAAAACAACAGCAACGGTTATAGATACTAGAAGTAGAAGTACATTAAAAGGGGTGAGCGGGACCCATTGCTCAAACACATAGGCTATCAAACTGGACCAAGACACTGTTCTGTACACATACTACACTATTCACACAATCACCATAGGGACCGCATTTTTTTTTAGGATAGGGATAGGCCTATAGGATAAGACTTAATCAAATAAAACAATTGTGTTGGTAGATAGACTGTAAACAGTGTTTCTTAAGTGTAAACGCATATTAAAAGCTGATACTCCGGGGCAGCATTCATGCACAGCGATGGTCGAACATTCAGGTGCATATATTGTGTAGAACAGACAAGCCTCTCTGACAAGTAGAGTACCAGTATACCATCTTGTCAGCTCTATTCATGGTATTTCCTTCTGCAACGTTCTAATGTTGCGCCCTCCTGAGCGTGGCCCGGATGACGAGCTTGGACTGCAGTTTAGGAGATGCCTTCAGCACCATGGACAGCTCCGCTTGAAAACACACTCTGACAAACTGAGTATGGATCCCTCTGAAATCTGGCAAATACAACCTATATATTTAGCCTACATAAATGTTTACGTTGAAAAATCAGTATTTTTTTGAGTTTCACTTGAAAAATGAACTGATATCTATTATATATATATATATATATCAAAAATGGTATTCATAATCATCAGTGCAAGTATACCTAATTGTTGGAGGGACGACAATAGACCTATAGGTACTATTGACATGCTCTTGTCGCTGTTAAACTGTTATGAGTCTAGAAGTCACATTGTCCTCTGCGTGGCATTAGGTCTACACATCGATTTCAGACAAGTACTCACAGTCTCTCTATGCGCTTTATTACACGTTTGCCAATCTAACGTTACAGTATAAAACTCATATCGATTAAAAACAACAACAACATCAATGTGTCGCAATTTGCCTTTGAGGTCAGGCAGCTATGGCGCTCCGTCAGTCGCAGTGCTCCGTCTGAATAGGTATTGAAGTTTTTCTATTTAAGAAAAGCTCGTTTAACTTGCAGCTGTGCAGGATTGAAACGTAAGTGTGGAGCCATCCGTCTCCGTATGAGGGAGCTGACACCTTTAAATGCTATTGACATGCCATCGCATTAACATGCAAACCGCACTGCACATTTGATTCGATTAGTTAATTGTACAGATCTTTTCTCCCGGTCAACTCTGTAGAGCAACGGGATTCTGCACCACGAAACAGTAAGCTCACTCTTCGAATGACACACTGACCGTGCTGCTTCAATCATGACGGCCTATTTTGCCATCATTGACTACACTGTTCTCAAATGTTTCTCCTCGTGTAAATGTGTAATTATACATTATTATAAATTATAGGCTACACTTTTGTCTGTAATGTTGTTGTTTTTTTGTGTTTTTTTTTAAATATTATTTTGCATATAGGATTGTACGAGGTTATATTTTAAACCTGCTCCCTGGAAATGGCATTCTCTTGCGTGGCGTTGTCTATTTTTGAGAGTAAGAGAGAGAGAGAGAGAAGCAGAGAGAGGAAGGAAAGGGGAGAGAGGCCACTGTATAGAGAGTACTGTATCTTTGCTGCCACCTAATGCAGATATTACACACCCGGGTCTTACATCGTTTAATCTCGGGGCTGGGGAATTCACAGCCACACGACCGGCAACAGAACGGCTTGCACCACTGCAGGTAACCGTGATTTTCGGCGCCGCACAAGGCATTTGTGATATGCTAATTTAATCATTTCTGTCTACCGGCCCTTCCACCTATCAATCTAATCACTTAATCAGGATTCGCACCGGGAGCGCTGAGCTGGAGCCATCGCGTGCACAAATACCACAGCAGCCCCTTTCATCTGACGCCCCCCCCCCCCCCCCCCCCCCACTCCACCCCCACCGCAGCTTTTCATTTTAGTGATGGTTCACTTTAATTATTATGAAAATTAAATCAAATGTAATCACCCGGATTAATGCAACCTGCGAGATAATTCAATGGCGCGCGAAAGCAAATCTATAAATCTCCCAAAACTGCACGCGGCAGGCACGGTCCTGACTGCATGGGCCGAACGATTAAGGCCAGTCAACATTCTAACTAGCCCGCTCCGTTGAGTTTAATATAGAGCCTTCAGTAAAACATAATTCTATGTTTAACAGCTTTAATATTTTCTTTACTTTTTCTTTACTTTTTAGAATACCCCCAACCTCTAAAAATAGATAGCCTAGTTTGTGTAGCCTATATGCCTAAGCGATATTGTTGTAAATCTGATATAGGCTATTTCCACGGCGTGTGTGTGTATGTGTGTGTGTGTGTGCGTGCTGCGTGCGTGCGTGTGCGTGTTTGTGTGTGTCCGTGCGCGTGCGTGACTGTGTGCGCGCGTATGGGTATGTGCGCCTTTGGCAAGCCTGTGATGCCTTTTGGGGCTAATTAGCCCAGTGTTGATGTAAAAGTGACGCCAACTCTGACCAACATATGGTTTTAACTAACTCACTCCCTCACTAAGCATAATCTGACTCTGCCAACCATAAACGTATAATGATCCTGGTTACTCACATGCTCGCCTGGTGTCACCTCTGAGTAGTATATTAGTGGACTGGGCTGCGGCGGTCGGAGAGGGGTTGAGGTTCTGGGGTTGGTGGTGGCTTTTTCTTCTTCTTTGGTCGCTCTGAGCGCGAGCCAGCCTGGGCGGTGATTGCTTCGGGTCTCGAGCAGCGCTTTGCGTTGTGGGGCTTCAATCTGTAAGGGTCGCGGGCTTCAGGATTAGGGATGCCTGCAGGTGCTTTCTAATGCAGACAGACAGAGGGAGAGAAAGAGAGATGGGAGAGGGGAGACTATAAATAGATAACTTTTTTTGGTGGCAAACGGGGACAAAATAGATAGGAAGGCATGATTTTTGCGCGGCTATAGGACGGATTCGTGAGCCCCTCTCATCTCTTTCGCACTCTCTCTCTCGCTCTGGGCAGACCCCTCTTTACTCCACGGATACACAGCTAGTTGAAAATGTTTATGAACTAATTCGAAAATTGAAAAGTGGTTTATTGGGAGTAGAAGAGTTTCCTTCGTCTTTGACATGGTGATATAGCCTGACTTTTATTTGCAGGAACGAAACTAAGCAACACTCACTTAGTTGGTAGATATATGTTAATGTTAATGTAAAATGTGAGGTGGTCTCTGTCACCGAAGTAGATACCAGTCATTAACAATCCAGCAACCAACGCATAAACCCCGGCCAGTGTACAAAACGGGATTGGAGAGAAGGCGTTGCACACAGTGGAGCACGGGAGCGAACATGTGACATGAACACAAAGAGGAATTAGGACGACAAGGAGGCATGACTTTAAGGTCCTTTAATAATGTCACACTCTCCAGCGACAGAGACTGACCAGCTCCGGCTAAAACACACGCACCTCACACATTGAAACAGTGATATAGCATCGCCCACATAGTAGTCTATCGTTCACACAGTGCGCCCGTCAACTCGTTTGGTAATTAAGATGTCATGAAGCGTGTTTGGTTACCACAATGTAACCAAACACGTCTCCCTCAGTGCAAATACACACATCACAACAAACGTTTTTTTTTTGTAAATCAGCCAAAAATTGCAAAGGACTCCAACTCAAAATCCCTAGTTAAAAGTTTAATTGTATCATGTCTCTAAAAATAGAATAAACGTGTGTTTCAAATCACCTTTCCTATCCTATCTATTTGAAAGTAACTAAATAATATGCTACTACTAGTGTGTGTGTGTGTGTGTGTGTGTGTGTGTGTGTGTGTGTGTGTGTGTGTGTGTGTGTGTGTGTGTGTGTGTGTCTACTGAGACAAACAGATGTCAGCAAAAAATTGAACCTTACCTCGGGAGCCGCCATTGACAGGCGCATGTTATCAGAGTGGATCTGTTTCCTTTGACAGGTGTTTGTCGCGGGAATTATTCGGTGACGGGTTTCCGCTGCTCTGGGCACGCGGGTGGGACCGGAGCCCTGCGGGTAACTGTCAACACGAGTGACGGAATTGGCACGTGTAGATAGCGGGCAGATACATGGTAGAGGGTAGATTGTCCCGACGAGGCCTCGGTGAAAAATACGCGTAGGCCTATTGAAATAGAGTACAATAAATCTGTTTAGTAGCCTGTAGGCTAGTTATCTGAATCTGTAGATCTGATATTATGTTGATCTTTCACTAACTATGCAAGTATTTTTAACGGGACATGTCTCTGGTTCACCTTGATCTGAAAGTCACTGTTAATGAAAGAGGGGGTATCCTGAACGACAGTTAGGCGAGCCTACTTTTGAAATAAGCTACTAAATCAGAGTAGCCTAATAGCCTACCAACACGCAAATTATAGCCTATAAATTGACATTGAAATAATCATTGACCAGCTAAGTTAGTATAAAAAAATATGTCTAATTATTTCATAACCTCGACATATGTGAATCAATTATAGTCCCTCCATTTATTGTGGTTTTCATCAACCATTATGCAAAATACAACAGTACACTTCTAACAAAATATTTGTAATGTTATGAACCTACAAAATATGTGTTATGAAATTATAATATCTAAGTTCCGTTATTGTTCACAAAGAAAAAAATAAAATAACAAAAGAGTCGGAAAAAGTATGGCTACTCCCACCACAGCAGAACACCTCTCCCTCCCTCTCTCTCTCTCTCTCTCTCTCTCCCCCCTCATACACACACGCACACACATTAGTAATACATGTATAGTCTCAGGGTTGGAGAATGTGGGGATGTGAGTGTCTCCCACAGGTTTGGCGGGTGATTAATGTTGGCGGGTGTGTTTCTGTGTTTCATATTCATACCTAATCTCATGGCCCATAAACTAATAACAAAAGGCCGCCAAAGGATTATTCCACCTGGCGCAGAGCGCGGGAAAAG
This sequence comes from Oncorhynchus clarkii lewisi, assembly GCF_045791955.1. Lineage (NCBI taxonomy): Eukaryota > Metazoa > Chordata > Actinopteri > Salmoniformes > Salmonidae > Oncorhynchus > Oncorhynchus clarkii. The sequence goes on along the minus strand of NC_092171.1, from coordinate 11,645,649 downwards.
CGGCTGTTTGTGACATGCAGATGATTCATCGAGTTAAAAAGGAGAGAGAAAAAAAGTTCCTGCATTGAAAGATCCTGATTGAAATATTGTAATTCTTTGCATCATGTCCCGCTGAGCACATATAGAAGGCTTTTCTTTTGGACTAGTAACGGGGACATTTGAGATATTCGTTGTTAATGTTCCTTCATAAACATGCTTGCTGAGGGTAGCTCATTTCCATTCTTGACTTATTTGAACTTTTCAATGCAATTATAATATATTTAACACTAATTTCAGCACGTGACTAATTGTATTTTGATAGAGCATGCACGCAAGGCGCGCACACACGCACAGCTTGCTCTAGGATATTGACGATTATTAGCGCGGGATAATAGAACATCCAGAGCGAGCCATGTCCTTGACAGCAGGCGCGGCAATTATGGCGGGTTTTTATGGCGGTGGTGACACATGTCACCTCACGCAGGTGACACGGATGAAAGTTATGATGATCTAGTATATTGTGTAAAATCTTTCACTTTAAATACATTTCTCACTTGTTATTGTCTTCAGTTGTTACCAGGAGACAGACGGCTGGCGGTTAGAATAATTGCATTTCGGAGTCACATGTTTTAGTTTGCCTTTCGAGCATCTTTAGCCTAATAAAACACATTTCCGTTAATATCTCACACATGAAGTCATAAGTGCAACATGAGTTATTTTACTAGCCTACTTATACTGATTTTAAAAAGGGTGCACATTATTTTCGAGTAGACCTATAGCTTAGTAAAAAAGTTCCCATTCGTCTTTTTTTTCTTCAGCAGGCAATAGTGAATTGCCACTCTGGTTTTTATCAATTTAAAAAAGAAAAAACTAAATTAATCATGTATCTGAAATTAATTAGCCTCTTATAAATGGATTCTCATGTTGAAATATTCTGCATTTTGGGGTTTTTAAATATTACTTTCCGAACTGTTTCATTTTTTTCTGATTCTAGTGGCTGTGATGAGAGTGGAACTGTCCATGGTGCTGAAGGGCTCTTCTGTAGTTTCCCCGGACTTGCCTCAGTCATCTGGTGCGTTTTCAGCCAGGTGAACGTTGCAGATAGAAATAAAATAAATAAACATGACAAGATTCCCTATTCTACATGACAAACAATCTGTTCTACACAATATATGTTTATCGTCAGGGCCGGCCCTAGGGATTTGGGGGCACTAAGTGAGATTTTGCCACCTAGCGGGCAAAGCATTTTAATGGTCCCCCTCTTGACAGCGGATAGACAAATTGGTACATTTTAAAGTACATTTCCTGCTATTCTACACATTTTGTCATGGGTGGAGAGAAATGTTTGCCGTTTTAAAGCTAATTTCCAGAAATTCTACACATTTTGCCTTGACTTAGCCTATGCCATGTTACAGCAATATGATATCTGAGTGAGAGTAACTAACAAAATCAATGGGCCCCCCCTGGAGGTCAGGGCCTCTGGGCATGTGTCCTTTGTATCTGTTCTGTAATTCGGCAATGATTACAACACGTTTAGATAGCTGGTTAGACTAATTCACTCATCTCAAAAATGTTTGCTAACATGGGCTAATTGAGTGAATATCAGTAACTGCTGATACACAACCAAATTTAGAAACTGCACCTTATGTATTCTATTATTCTCAACAGTAAATTGAGACCCAGATTGAGTTCCTAATATATATATATATATATATATATATATATATATAGATTAGGAACTCAATCTGGGTGTCAATTTACTGTTGAGAATAATAGAATACATGTGAGAATAATAGAATACATGTGTGTGTGTGTGTGAATATATATACATATATATCCCACCTGGCTATATATATATATATATATATATATATATATATATATTCATATGAATATTTTATAAATATTTGTTTATTTATAAATTATTATTATTTAGGGGTCGTGGCCCCCTAGCGGCCGGCGGCCCTAAACTGCCCACATATGCCTAGGGTCGGCCCTGTCTATCTTCAACGTTCTGTAACGTTGCACCATCCTGAGCAGATCCTTGCTGTTCACAGGAAAGGAGGTAGGCTACATATGTTCAGTAACTTTCAACCTTCTGCTATTCTATTTCTTTCTTTTATTTTTCTTCAATCTTTGTACCCTTTATGCAAGGGGTTATTGCAGGAATGAGCAAAGCGCTCCCTGGAGCCCCAATCACCACTTTATCTAAAAGTGCTCGTCTCGTGCAGGGGGCTTCCACAACGTCAACACGCGCCAACCACTTCATCAACCGCCCGGTGACCTCTCGGTGTCATTGGTGCCTCGAGACACTTTTATTCTCCTCTCCCACACACAGTGGAAGAACAGATAGCCTACAGAGCCTATGATACAGTCAAATATCTGACTGCAAATAACATTAGGCTGCTCTCTGTCGGGTGATTGTTTAGCTTGCTTTATGAACACACTTTTTTTTACGATAAATGCCACTGTTGAAATGCTTTTTATGTTGAATGACACCCGTCTCCGTCATAAGACGTCGGTTTGAGAAACGTTAATAGCTTATAACAAAACAAAAGAAAAAACGAAATGATTCAATGTATAATGACACATTCTGCTACACTCACAGTTACTAATGATGTGTGTACGCGCGCGCGTGCCTGTGAGAGTGCTAAGGCTCACACAGCAAAACCTACATTTCCTAATCCAAAGAATCGCAGAATGCAGCGTCGGAAATGCGTCTTGACCCGTTCTGATTTTGCAATGCCACGGACTACAGCGAAAGGTGTTGAATATCTCTGTCCCTCTCAATCTTCTGTAACATAATATAGTGCTGAATCCCACAACTTGGGATCGGGTCAGATTGCCCGCATTCGGAAATTAATTGATGCGCTCCGTTCTATGGGCCTGTATAGAAACCTGATCTCTGTTACCTCACGTTAGGCCCGGGAGAGAGAGAAAAAATAGAGAAAAAGGGAGAGAGAGCGCGACAGAGAGAGTTTACCGGTAGAGTTGATATCACTCTGTCGCTGCAAGCATTAAAAGCATTGATTTCATAAGGCATATGCACTACATGATCAAAAGTATGTGGACACCTGCTCCTCGAACATCTCATTCCAAAATCATGGGCATTAATATGGACTTGGTCCCCCCTTTGCCGCTATAACAGCGGCACTTTTCTGGGAAGGCTTTCCACTAGATGTTGGAACATTGCTGCAGGGACTTGCTTCCATTCAGCCACAAGAGTATTAGTAAGGTCAGGTAATGATGTTGGGCGATTAGGCCTGGCTCGCAGTTTGCGTTCAAATTAATCCTAAACGTATTCGATGGGATTGAGGTCAGGGCTCTGTGCAGGCCAGTCAAGTTCTTCCACACCGATCTCGACAAACCATTTCTGTATGGACCTCGCTTTGTTTACGGGGGACATTGTCATGCTGAAATAGCAAAAGTCCTTCCCCAAACTGTTGCCACCAAGTTAAAAGCACAGAATCATCTAGAATGTCATTGTACACTGTAGCGTTAAGATTTCCCTTCACTGGAACTAAGGGGCCTGACTAGAATCATGAAAAACAGCCCCAGACCATTATTCCTCCTCCACCAAACTTTACAGTTGGCTCCAGGGTCCAATGGGGGTGAGCTTTACAACACTCCAGCCGATGCTTAGCATTGCGCGTGGTGATCTTATGTGCGACAGCTTGGCTTTGGAAACCCATTTCATGAAGCTCCCGACGAACAGTTATTGCGCTGACGTTGCTTCAGAGGCAGTTTGGAACTTTGTAGTGAGTGTTGCAACCGAAGACAGACAATTTTTACACACTACGCGCGTCAGCACTCGGTGGTCCTGTTCTGTGAGCTTGTAAGGCTTACCACTTCGCGGCGGAGCTGTTGTTGCTCCTAGACATTTCCACTTTACAATAACAGCACTTAAAGTTGACTGGGGCACCTCTAGCAAGGCAGAAATTTGACGAACTGACTTGTTGGAAAGATGGCATCCTAATATAAGGCCATTATTCTGTCATTGTTTGTCTATTGAGATTGCATGGCTATGTGCTTGATTGTATACACCTGTCAGCAACGGGTGTGGCTGAAATAGCTGAATCCACTAATTCGAAGGGGTGTCCACATACTTTTGTATGTATAGAGTATATTCATACCGTTATTCGGTCTATTCATTGATGCTTTACACTAAATTGTAAGGATAAGGCTATAGATAAACTGGGAATAAAATGATTAGCCTAAGTGACAAATAATTTATTTAGGGAATTATTTGACAAGAAAGATAAGAATAAAGTAAAAACCTACCAGGAAGCAGACAAAAATAGCCATGAAAATAAAGTACATGAAAAGACAACATTTCCGGGCAGTGAAGAGAGAACTAATCCCTGAGTCACTATAGCATTTTATTTATCTCTTCTCTTCTTGTTGACATCACACGGTATGAGTTAAGTATATGAAGCATTGAGAGGACACTGTTTAACAGTATTGAGATACACCCAATCAGTTTATTGTGTCAGTTATTACGAAGGGCAAGGAGACGCATAGGCAAAACAGTTTAAACGTATTGGTATGTAGCCCAGTGCATGTGACAGGGCCAGCAGTGTGTCAGGGGTGTGGCAGTAGTCTCTTCATTCATTAAGAAGACAAGGAAAGGATGTCACCTTACAGTGTTGGCAGGGCCAGCGATGTGTTAGGGGATATGAGACAGTTCTCTCTCTAGCATGGGAGGCCTAGCGTAGAGTCATTAACTTTGTCTCCAGATGGCACACACTTAAACAGATGAGGCCTGGGATCAGGACAAGCCTGGGACTCGCCTGGCCTGTGTCCCCCAGAGCAGCAGCATTCACTGACACAGCTAAAGCCCCTGTTAGCCAGAACTGTCTACCACTAATGTAACTTACTCCCCTGTCCTGCCGGAATTACCATTCACTCTACACACACACAAACACATGCATGCACACGCGCACGCAAACACACACACATGCTGACAAATGAGGAGATGAAAAACAACAGGGCTCATCAAGGGAGACAATTGCATCTCCAGCGTGATTGTCTACCTTCTTTCCGTGAACACGTCTGGAATATGACACCTCACTCCTCCCATCACACACACACACACACACACACACACACACACACACACACACACACACACACACACACACACACACACACACACACACCGCCGACCCCCTCTCTCCTATAATAACCCTTAAATCTCCAGCAACTCGTTGAGACGTCAGTCCCTCCCTGATGCAACGCTGGGCGGGCTGACTGATACACACTCAGGTATTTATCTACTTCCTATAGTTATTTATCTACCAGCTCCACACAAAGAGCGATGGATGGAAAGTGACAAGCTATCAGCAGAATCTGAATGCATAATTGATAGGGGGTATAAATTAATATGATTATGTTGTGGATGGAAAGAAGGAGGCAGGACAGCAGGCAAAGGAGAAAAGGAGGAAAGGATGGGCCTGTATCGATGTGAGTGGAGAGATCACTGTGATCAGCCTGGTCCATTTGGATGCTAAGTTTAAGATTTTATGCAGGTTGCAAATAGGGCTAAAAGAAACGAAACAACACCTTCAAAGGTACAGTATTCAAATCAGATCAAATGTGTTTGTCACATGTGCCGAATAGAACAGGAACCTTACTGTGAAATGCTTACTTACAAGCCCTTTAACCAAACAATGCAGTTCAAGAAATAGAGCTAAGAAAATATTTACTGATTAAACTAAAGTTTTTTTTTAAAATTGCAGGTTAGTCAAGTTAATTTGTACATGTACACTACCGGTCAAATATTTTAGGACACCTACTCATTCAAGGGTTTTTCTTTATTTTTACAATTTTCTACATTATAGAATAATAGTGAAGACATTACAACTATGAAATAACACATATGTAACCATGTAGTAACCAAGAAAAGTGTTAAACAAAATCTAAATATATTTTAGATTTGAGATCATTCAAATAGTCACACTTTGCCTTGATGACAGCTTTGCACACTCTTGGTATTCTCTCTCAACCAGCTTCATGAGGTAGTCACCGGGAATTAATTTCAATTAACAGTTGTGCCTTCTTAAAAGTTAATTTGTGGAATTTCTTTCCTTGTTAATGCGCTTGAGACAATCAGTTGTGTTGTGACAAGGTGGGGGGGGTATACAGATCATAGCCCTATTTGATAAAAGACCAAGTCCATATTATGGTGAGTACAGCTCAAATAAGCAAAGACAATTGACCATCCGTCATTACTTTATGACATGAAGGGCAGTCAATACGGAAAATTTCAAGAACGTTTAAAGTTTCTTCAAGTGCAAAAACCATCAAGCGCTATGATGAAACTGCCTCTCATGAGGACTGCCACAGGAAGAATAAGTTCATTAGAGTTACCAGCCTCAAAAATTGCAGCCCAAATAAGTGCTTCACAGAGTTCAAGAAACAGACACATCTCAACATCAACTGGTCATAGGAGACTGTGTGAAAGTCTTCATGGTTGAATTTATGCAAAGAAACCACTACTAAAGGACACCAATAACAAGAAGAGACTTGCATGGGCCAAAAAACCCAAGCAATGGACATTAAACCAGTGGAAATCCAAATTCGAGATTTTTGGTTCCAACCGCCGTGTCTTTGTGAGACGCAGAGTAGGTGAACGGATGATCTCTGCATGTGTGGTTTCCACCGTGAAGCATGGAGGAGGAAGTGTGGGGGTGCTTTGCTCGTGACACTGTCGGTAATTCATTTAGAAATCAAGGCACACTTTAACCAGCATGGCTACCACAGCATTCTGCAGCGATACGCCATTCCATCTGATTTGCAATTAGTGGTATTATAATTCGTTTTTCAACAGGACAATGATGCAACACATCTCCAGGCGGTGTAAGGGCTATTTGACCAAGAAGGAGAGTGATGGAGTGCTGCATCAGATGACCTGGCCTCCACAATCACCAAACCTCAATCCAATTGAGATGGTTTGGATGAGTTGGACCGCAGAGTGAGGGAAAAGCAGTCAACAAGTGCTCAGCATATGTGGGAATTACTTCAAGACTGTTGGAAAAGCATTCCAGGTGAAGCTGGCTGAGAGAATACCAAGAGTGTGCAAAACTGTCATCAAGGCAAAGGGTGGCTATTTAAATCATCTAAAATCTAAAATATATTTAGATTTGTTTGACACTTTTTCGTTACTACATGATTCCATATGTGTTATTTCATAGTTATGATGTCTCCCCTTTTATTATACAGTGTAGAAAATAGTACAAATAAAGAAAACTCCTTGATTGAGTAGATGTTCTTAGACTTATGACCTGTAGTGTAGGTAGGGGAAAAGTGACTATGCATAGATAATAAATAGCGAGTAGCAGCAGTGTAAAAGCAAGGGGGGGGATCTTTTTTTGGGCCTTCCTCTGACACTGCCTAGTATATAGGTTCTGGATGTCAGGAAGCTTGGCCCCAGTGATGTACTCGCCGTACGCACTACCCTCTGTAGCGCCTTACAGTCAGATGCCGAGCAGTTGCCATACCAGGGAGTGATGCAACTGGTTCAGCCCTCCTTTTCCTGTAGTCCACGATCAGCTCCTTTGTCTTGCTCACATTGAGGGAGAGGCTGCTGTCCTGGTACCACACTGCCAGGCCTCTGACCTCCTCCCTATGGTCTGTCTCATTGTTGTCAGTGATCAGGCCTACCACTGTTGTGTCGTCAGCAAACCTAATGATGGTGTTGGCGTTGTGCTTGGCCACGCAGGCGTGGGTGAACAGGGAGTACAGGAGGGGAATAAGCATGCACCTAGTATGGGAGAAAAGAGGCTAAAATTTGGACAAATGGTACAGGGCCTCAGTACTGCTAATGATCCAGTACTGATTCATCTAGTTGTGTACTGAATCACATCCTGGATGTGGATGTTCACAAGACTGAGTGAAGTTACCATTCTGTGTGTGTCTGTTTGTGTTCACAGAGCTGTGTGTGTGTGTGTGTGTGTGTGTACGTGTGTGTGTGTATTTGTTCACAGTGCTGTGTGTTTGACTGTGCATGTATGTGTGTGTGTGTGTGTTCACAGTGCCGAGTAAAGTTACCATTCTGTGTGTGTGTTCACAGCATTGAGTGAAGTTACCATTCTGTGTGTGTGTGTGTGTGTGTGTGTGTGTGTGTGTGTGTGTGTGTGTGTGTGTGTGTGTGTGTGTGTGTGTGTGTGTGTGTGTGTTCACAGCATTGAGTGAAGTCCCCGAGGCAGCGCTCTCGGCTGTGGGTTTTTCTGTTGTCATATTCCCAGAGGGGACGAGTGGGATTCAATCAATGAAGACAATCGTCGTGTAATTAAAACGCTGCTTCTAATTTCACTCTGTCTTCAACCCGAGCAGAATAACACCCATCCTCCTCCAAAAGAGGCTTTACTCAAAACAAAACCAAATCAAAATGTTCCTACGCCATTAACTACGACGAGACGCGAGCAGTGAGAGTCAAGTGTGTTTAAATATAGAACTGCAAGTCTATATTTAAATGTTGCAATTCAGCTCGCGGCAGAGCCCTGTGTGTGTGTGTGTGTGCCTTTGCGTGCGTGTGTGTGTGTGCCTTTTGTGTGTGTGTGTGTGTGTATCATCGGAGGCCATGCATACATTAGCCGGAGAATAATTTGTAGACAATTAGGCGTAACAGAGCAGAGTGCAGGAAGCTGCTGATTAGCATGTAGAACAGGCCAGCCATGCAGAGGGAACACTAGAGCCTTTGAAACAGACATGAATGCAACCACTCTCATTCCGTCATTTTCTCTTTCTGTCGCTCTATTCTTTTTTTTTAAGAGGCAGTTAATATTCATGCTTGGGGATGATGAATACGGACGTGGTTTTACATCTACACATTTAGACACTTATATTACAGTTGTCGACGACGGCGGGAGCCGAGCGTTTGAAATGAGAGAGGGGGGGAGAGGTTTACCCACTTATCTGTTGTGATGTTACATTTAGGAGAAATAAAGTCGACTCCGCTGTGCGTAACACAGAACACTCACTAATAAAACAATACAAGAAATCTAATGCCCGTGTGAAATGAAATGATTTCCATCCACAGATATCATTTCTGCAGGATAGGAATGTGAATTTGATCAGAGCCACGAATTATGCACTTTACAATTTTGTAGGAGAACGGAAGAGAGAGAGGAGAGGTGGAACGGGAGGAGTTGAGTGGAGGAAAAGAGGGGACAAGATATGTGTTGTCGTTGAAGAAAGCAGTGGCGAGGTGAAGGAGTAGGAGAATAGAAGGGAGGAGAAACAGACAGACAGTGTGAGAGAGAGAGAGAGAAAGAGAGAGAGAGAGAGAGAGAGAGAGAGAGAGAGAGAGACAGTATGTTGGGTGTTGTCCAGAGGTGAGCCACTCACAGAGTGTACAGTAGGATGGATGAATGACTATCGACTCTACACAGCACCACCCTATGACTTTTCTCTATCCAGTCACACCCTCAGCTAAGAACTCACCTCTCATCCCTATGTATCACTCTACCTCTCGCTTTCTCTCTCTCTGCTCTCTCTCTCTCTTTGTCTCTTTCTCTCCTTTCTCCCTCTGTATTACTCTTAAGCTTTCTCTCCTTCTCTTTCTCTGTCTATCGCTGACTTTCTTTCTTTCTTTCTTTCTTTTTCCTTGTCTACAATTTACTCAGTGAACTCGATGAGAGAAAAAAAAAACTTCCAAGACCACAACCTGCCATGCTAGTTGTTTATGTACATAGCTTAGCATAATCCATCTCTTTTTTTATGTAAAAAAAACAAACAATCTAGAGTAAACAACAAAAACAAACTGTTTTCATGCTAGTGCAGATGTAAACAACAACGGCTGAGCAAGCTGTCCTCCCTCCTGAGAAACGATCCTACCATGCATCTCACCTTTGCTGCTTCACCTTTAAAGGTAGGTAGCGTTTGAAGCCTTATCTGCGTCGCTCTGTTTCATGTTCCAGAGATGAAGGCTTTAAAGTGAGAGCAAAGGGTATTGGCTGTATAATTTCTGGGGCGCCAAGCTGCGCCTCAAATGACGGCTGCAAAGCAACAGATGGGTCCCACATCATCGTGTCAACTCGAGCTGAACACACCACTGGTGCTGTGGAGAAACACATCCCCTCTGGGGACTTTTGGTTCCCCCTTTATTTACGCTCACTCACCCAAAATGATACATTTCAGAGATAGATATTTGGGTGACTGGTGCTGAATTCCTTTCATAAACTGCCAACTAGTTGATCCATAACGTTCCGTTTTTGGATCACCTGGGATCATCTCGTTAAGTGTATTTGTGGATGGGACGTTTTTGGATAGATTCTGTGTTTTGGTGCTCAGGGCTTGTGTGTAATTCTGTGTCCCGCAAGTTTTGGTTCAGGAGGGTTGTGTGTGTGTGTGTGTGTGTGTGTGTGTACGTATGTGCTTGCATGCGTGCATGGGTGTGTGTGTGTGTGTGTGTGTGTGTGTGTATATGGGTACATCTGGCGTAAAGTGTCTCCAGGGGGTAATGTATGAGGAGCAGGGGGCAGGCAGGGGGTCTCTGGTGTCTGTGTGTTTGTTTATGAGTAAATGAACATCCCAACTCTTCAAAGAGCCAACGGGACTCACACACACACACACACACACACACACACACACACACACACACACACACACACACACACACACACACACACACACACACACACACACACACACACACACACACACACAACACACACACCACACACACACACACACACACACACACACACACACACACACACACACACACACACACACACAGACCACGCACACAGTATCCAGGAGGAGACGGAAGGTGACTGTTGTCTTATTTATTCTGCTTTAAGAACGCACAACAATGGGAATAAGACTGTGTGTGTGCATGTGTTTGTGTATGTGAGTGTCGAATGTGTGTGTGAGTGCGTTTGTGTGCGCGTGTGTGTGTGTGCCAACTAGAGTCTCCGGCTGCCAAAAGGCACAGCTGCCGTGGAGTGGTTAGCACTTTAATCAATGCTATTCATTTGATACTGACATACCTAAGAAAACAACCTCACCCTCCACTTAAGAGGCTGCCGCAACGTCTGCCAGCTCTTTCTCCCCGTCTGTCGACCTCTCTCTCTCTCTCTTTGCTTTTCCTCCTCTTCTTTTTCTCTCTCCTTTTCCAGTCTCTCTCCTCTCTGTCTCCTGTCTCTGTGTCTGTCGTGTTGCCAAAATTGTTACGGTAATGAGTTGACAGGCAGCTCTTTAGAGTGACACCTCCATGCTTCTCTCTTTATGGCATCATGGTGTCAAAGGCATTAGGCATCTGTTGCAGAGTCATCAGTGAGCCAACACGTTTACCCTGCAAGTGACTGAGATGAATCATGTACGTTTCAAATGCACTCTAATGGCACTTCCTTCGTCAGTGTTTGTCTGTTGTAGCTGTTGTCGAGAGATAGTCAGGGGAGTTAACATACTTGATTCTTTGCCATCAGAGCATGGGATGTACAGTGTGCTTATGATACTGTGTTATTAGCAACAACACAACCAGAAGCTAACAGAGACATGGACAAATTGTATTGTAGGCTTGTTGATGGTTTAAGCCTTAAAAAAAAACAATTTCAATGGATTTTGATTGAGAATGTGTTTTAGTCCAGTTAACAAGACGGGGTTTACAATTACAAAAAGTTTACATTCATGTACTGGGAAAGAAATGGGTGACAGTAACTAAACAATACTGGCTTTACATTTTCTTCTGTCTGTCCGTCCGTCTCTCTCTCTCTCTCTCTCTCTCTCTCTCTCTCTCTCTCTCTCTTTCTCGCTCTCTCTCTCTCGCTCTCTCTCTCTCTCTCTCTCTCTCTCTCTCTCTCTCTCTTCTCGCTCTTTCTCTCTCTCTCTCTCTCTCTCTCTCTCTCTCTCTCTCTCTCTCTCTCTCTCTCTCTCTCTCTCTCTCGCTCTTTCTCTCTCTCTCTCTCTCTCTCCATTTCGATATTAACATGACTGTATGGTACGACTGTAACGCAATGCCCGCATCAAGCTCCCAGGGGACCAGAGTGCTTGTGTGTGTGTGCATGCGTGCGCATCCACATGTGTGTATACTTGTGTGCCTGTGCATGCATGACGTTGTTTCCACGTCATTTCAATGAAATGATGTTGAAGCAACGTGGAATAGACTTTGAATTGACGTCTGTGCCCAGTGGGCACTGGCTAACATCAAAGCCAGATCTACTCACAAATAAACCTTGATGAAGCCCAAGTTCACCATACAACAGATAGCTCCAACAGCCAGAGTGACATAATTGATCAATTGAAATTCATTAACTGAAATGGGCTATTAACTGAAATTGACGAACAATTTTCACCAAATGTAAATACCAAAGTAGCCAAGATACACAAGCGATAGCCTATTTCCATTTCATCCAACAAAATGACCCACTTCGCTCAGCCACAGACCGATATAGCATCCACAGCTTCCCAGCCTGGTGCAGGTCTACAATTTTGTTTCTGGTGTCCTTTGACAGCTCTTTGGTCTTGGCCATAGTGGAGTTTGGAGTGTGACTGTTTGAGGTTGTGGACAGGTGTCTTTAATACTGATAATAAGTTCAAAACAGGTGCCATTAATACAGGTAACGAGTGGAGGACAGAGGAGCCTCTTAAAGAAGAAGTTACAGGTCTGTGAGAGCCAGAAATCGTGCTTGTTTGTAGGTGACCAAATACTTATTTTCCACCATAATTTGCAAATAAATTCATAAAAAATCCTACAATGTGATTTTCTGGATTTTTTTTCTAATTTTGTCTGTCATAGTTGAAGTGTACCTATGATGAAAATTGCAGGCCTCTCTCGCCTTTTTAAGTGGGAGAACTTGCACAATTGGTGGCTGACTAAATACTTTTTTGCCCCACTGTATAGAGTGTAATAAATAAGTTTCTAGCAAAATTTCCACATCACTTATTGAAATGACAGAAAACTGCAGTTCAAAACGTCAAAGAAGTGTGTCAACAAAACTTAATTCTAAACTAGCTTGATAAATCAGATGTGTTCAAAGGGATGACTATTCTCATGATTCAACAGTAGTCTAACGCGCAACTTGCAAAGGAAAATGCATTTAGGCCTACCTTTACCTAAATGAAGTCCCTTCGTCTGGAGAACCTCTCGGTGACACCATAACCCCATATCCACTATTTTATTCTGCATGCACACAGCAGACCCACGGTCATCACCAAGGCCCATTATGTCCACAAAGCAAAAGTACAAAGTACACATTAAAGATGTGTAAAAGTATTCATTGGTAAGGACGTTTCAGACAAGTGGACAGTGCAGTACTCCTTGTTCGCCTGCCCGACAACTAGAAGTGAGAGAGATGTTGTCATGCTGGTTGCCTCTCATGTCACGTCTTGTGTGTCGAGTGCCTGTGTGCTGCCTCTATCTGGTCTTAACTATCATTGTAGCTAACGTTCCACTCTTCCGCTCTGACATTACAAACGGCTTGTCACATTATTCCAACAAGGAAAATTGTTTGAGGTGCAATGGTGTCCATAGGTCAGGTTGTTTTTGCTAGCTAGCTAGCATTGTTCAGGTCAAGGTATGCGAGCGCCAAATTATGTAGACAAGCTCCAAATATGCACAGCTTACCGCAGGGCGAAACCCACACGACATGTTTAGGCAATACGCATGTGCAAAACATGAAATGGTCTCAAATGAAGCTACTTCAAGCCAGGCAAAGCAGCGAAGCCTACGCTGTCCATTTAAAGTAGCTGGAGTTAGGAAAGGCAGTGCGCGTCAAGGATTTGAATGACTTTGAATGGATGGAAAGAACAGCGTAAATACCCTGGCGTCTTTCCTAAAGGTTTTGATGCAGTTCTCTTCTTTTTTTTGTCATAAAAACCACCATTGAGAAAAAACAGATAACAAAAAACAATTACATTTGTTTTTATATGTATGTAAATCTATTTTTGACTTTTCAAAACAGATTTCTTTCATTAGATTATCACAGGGTAAACACGGCCTACCCTGTCTGCACGTCACTGTGCATTTGAGTGTGTGTGTGTGTGTGTGTGTGTGTGTGTGTGTGTGTGTGTGTGTGTGTGTGTGTGTGTGTGTGTGTGTGTGTGTGTGAGTGAGTGAGTGAGTGAGTGAGTGAGTGAGTGAGTGAGTGAGTGAGTGAGTGTGAGTGAGTGTGTGTGTGTGTGTGTGCGTGCGTGCGTGTGCGTGCGCGTGTGTGTGTGTGTGTGGCGATGCCCCCATAGTGCTCAGAGCCCCGAGGGGGCTACGCTGCTCCTCAACACACAAATAGAAATCAATAAACAATCTGAAGTTCTCACCAAACTGTTTAAATGAACATAAAAGCCTTGGAAGAACTCAGTGGGAGAGACAGGCCAGGGACTGTGTGTGTTTCTTTACAGTCAAAACGACCGGTATGGGAGGGTGAGAAAAGACAGCTCAGTGGTGTAGAAATGACACAAGAATCAAGAAGAGTAAAACATCTACATTTTATATCAATTGATGATAAAATACAGACCAAAAATAATACTTTGACCAAGTGATTTACCAGCAGGAAAACTCTATCTGATGGTCATAGTAAGGTCATACAATTAACCATGATAGTGACAACGATGCTGAACTGAAATCTCTTAAAACCAATTGACAATGCATCTGTTTACAACTTGAGATTTCAAATCACATCCAGAATGAACTAAATTAGGATTAGACTATGAGACCCAGCCCAACTATTTGAATGGACAGCTGTGGATGCAGGGGGGATGGAGGATTTGGGTAGATCAACCCACCCCCATCCAGGGGTGTCATCTGTCCCAATCTCTTCACTGTACAATCACCACCACAGCTGTTTGTCTGTATTCAACATAGAGAGAAAGAGATAAAGAGCGCAAGAGTGTGTGTGAGAGAGAGATTAAAACATGATTTGTGATATTTGTGAAATCCGTCCATGCAGAGGAAGCAGACAGCTATCTAATGACAGCCAGGGATGGAGGAGAACCACTCAGTCAGAAATCCATAGCATCTCTCTCCTGCACCCAGCAGCATCTCTCTCACCCAGCCGCATCCATTTCTTATTGACACCTGTCAATCTGACTGTCTGCCCCTATCTCAGCTACATTACACGTATCTACCTATCTCTGGTTTCCATGGCTAGGTCCAAATCCTGTTACCTCCCGATACAATAATTCCTCACATACACACACACACACACATGCTCTGGCTCTGACCAGACAAAGGGACAGAGGGTAAAACAAAACTTTCCAAACCATGACCTCTAACTAGTACTGTTGGCAAAGTGGCCCTTCACAAGGTATTACAGCTACACACAGCCTGCAACACTACAACAGCATCGCCTTTGGTATCGCTCTCTGTGTTTGTGTGTGAGGCCAGGCCAGGCAGTAAGGCCGCCCGGCAGAGAGACCTCAGTCCTGGGTACAGGCCCCAGGGTAAGAGGTTCCAGTCCTGGTTCTCTGGTTCTCTGCCCTGGGTCTATACCTCTCTGGGGCTATTGTCACTTCACATCTCTCTCCCTCTCTCTCTTTCCCTCTCTAGCTCTCTCTCTCTCTGTCAGAAGAGGAGTGTTGGACAACAGGGAAAGATAGAAGCCAAAAAAAGGAGAGGAGAGGAGAGGAGAGAGGAGAGGAGAAAAGGATGGACCAGATTCAGGCAAATGTGAGTGTAACTTACAGCACTACCTTTCCTATAGACAATTATTAATCTTTCCAAGATCCAATTGGTATTTTGACAGTAATTTGACAGCTTATTTCAATCGGTTTGGTGCTATTTTCATTAGTATGTTGTACATTTTCACAAGTGTTCGTACAAAACTCAAAAGAGATCGTCAAAAAGGCAGTTGTTGCAAAACTTGAAGCACATTTTAAATGTACAGCACACAAAAACATACCGCAAGTTTTTTTTTTACAAAATATAATCATCGCTTCATTTAGAAATACAGTACATGTTACACATTGCACATAAAGGAAATGTATTTCACAGCGATCACACGACTTTTTGATGTGATTCTGCTCTCTTTTGCTGAAGGTCATTTCACTGTTACAGCACGTAATCTGACCGCTCTTCATTGACCACTTAAATGTTGGGTAAACCTGTAGATTTGAAATGTCAGCAGGTTTGTCACCGACATATTTCGAGAAAAGTTCATCATAAACATGTACTGTCCTGTATGTCTGGAAAGTAGAAACATGACAGTATGATATATACTTGAATGTACTACTATGATGATGACTATTGTGATTCCACGCCTGTGTGGTGTGGTGAAAGATGTCAACAAACCTCATGAATGCACGGTGACAGGTATTTAATACCACTAGTGTTACAGTAACACTGCCTTACAAGTGTTACCAGTTTGGAGTTTTGTACTAAGGGAACATTTACCACATACTTGTGGAAATAGTACAAAAGCAATTTAAAAAAATACTGTAATGAAAATGTCTGTTTGTAAAGTATAAACACATAAAGTACACTGAGGGTACAAAACATTAGGAACACCTTCCTGATATTGAGTTGCACTCCCTTTTGCTCTCAGAAGAGCCTCAATTCATCAGGGCGTGGACTCTACAAGGTGTTAAAAGCGTTCCACAGGGACGCCGGCCCATGTTGACTCCAATGCTTCCCACAGTTGTGTCAAGTTGGACGGATGTCCTTTGGGTGGTGGACCATTCTTGATACACACCGGAAACTGTTGAGCGTGAAAAACCCAGTAGCGTTGCAGTTCTTGACCCACTCAAATCGGTGCACCTGGCACCTAGTACCCTGTTCAAAGGTACATAAAAATGTGTCATGCCCATTCACCCTCTGAATGGAAAACATACACAATCCATGTCTCAAGGCTTAAAAAGCCTTCTTTAACCCGTCTCCTCCCCTTCATCTACACTGATTGAAGTGGATTTAACAAGTGACACCAACAAGGGATCATAGCTTTCACCTGGATTCACCTGGTCAGTCTATGTCATGGAAAAAGCAGGTGTTCCTAATGTTTTGTACACTCAGTATATGATATACATGTATACTGTAATGTACCCTCATGATGACTGTTAGGATTTAGAATACATTTGATATTGACCAGATGGGAGATGCACCGGATGTAACAAACACAGTCCCCAGTAAACAAGTCTCTAGAATGAAGCTGCTGGGGTCAGTTTGATGGGGGGGGGGGGGGGGCAATACAATACTGTACTACTGTAATATATGCCATTTATGTAACTGCCACTTTTATCCAAAATGACAACAGTGAGTCCACACATTTTCGCATGTGACACCAGTGGGAATTGAAAGCATAAATCTGATGTAGCCAGTGCCATGCTCTTCACGACAGTAACTGAGCCCTACAGGATCACTAAAATAAACACCGGTAAGGTTTTTTCCCCAGGTGCGTGAACAGGCATGTACTGTGGTGTCGATATAGCCAAAATGCCAAAATGCTCAAGACAGGATCGCTGCGAACTACTGCCTGCTGAACATAATGTGTCTTTCATTCATTTCATCCACAGGAGGTTGGTGGCACCTTAATTGGGGAGGACGGGCTCCTGGTAATGACTGGAGCGGAATCGGTGGAACGTTATCGAATACGTCTACCATATGGTTTCCATGGTTACCAGGTGTTTGAAGCCATTGCATTTGCGCCGTCCCAGCCATTATTATGAGCCGTCCTCCCCTCAGCAGCCTCCACTGAACCATCATATGCCTTCAGTGACGACACCTTTTGATCACACACGGGAGAGTATAAAACAGGGTAACGTACCTGTCGTTTACAGTGTCGTAGCATATTACATTCTAAAGGAGATTTGAAGCATGTCTCTTGCGTTCTCTGCTATTGGATT